>NC_086373.1:15735282-16037974 GCF_036588685.1 Mytilus trossulus
ATGCTACTGAATTTCTCATCAGTTTGCAAATATTTTCACTAAATATTTTACATTTTTATGGTAGATTAGTTAATTTTGACTTTTAAAAAAGCTATTACATGGAATAATATATGGTATAAAATTTACATTGAATTATTGAAAAATAATTTTATTTTGGATGTAACGCATCTTCTAATTGGCTGACAGTATTTTGTTATCAGCCCATAGACATAATTTAGTCATGTGACCGTGACGTCATCAACGTTTTCTACAGTTTACAATGGAATTTAGAATTAAATTATAATAAATGACTGTTACAGTAATGTTTTTTCTGTCTATTCGAAATAACATAAAAAATGTGGTGCACACTGTTAAATAACCCACTACATGCATTATCCAGTGTGCAACAACTTTTTTATGTTATTTCTTCATAGACAGAAAAAAATATTACAGTCATTCCTTAAATAAAACGATTTATATGATTATATGTAATGCTTGGTATTAAGGGTAAACTGGATTATTTGTAAATGTATCTTATGGTAAGGTATCATCTCTGTTTATGTGTTGATAATTTTCATAAGTGTTTCCTGGCACACGTAATACATTTTCATCATTGAGGCTTTTAAGTTCATTTAAATCTTTTTGATTTATTTATGAACTGCAAAGAAACTTTGTCTTATCTTATTTAACAATACTACTATCATTTTTGAACTAGAAAGAACCTCTTCCTATCATTTACTTTTATAAAACGATAATACGACAAATTTGCCTGTTTTCATTAAAAGTGTTATTTTAATTTTTCCATCATGTACGCAAGGGGTAACGCTCTTTCATATATTTTTTATTGATACACAATATGATGAAAAAACTGAGGTCAAAGTGATGTTATATTCTGTGAATCTGATTTTTATGTGTCATATTTATACAATACAAAAAAAGAATAAGCTGTCTTCTAGACAAAAAATATTGTTAATGTTTTCTTTATACATCTCTTTATGTTGAAGAAAACAATTGATAATGATTTTTAAGTGACTAAAAACAAAATGTTTTGAACTACTGCAGCTGGAGGCATATGGAGGCATATTTTCATGCTTTTTCACATAGAAATTTAGAAATTTAGATTAGAATTGTGCACTACATTTTTCATCCTATTATTTTCAAAATTTGGTTGATATTTGTTATTTTAAAGTGCATATGCTTATATTTATTATTAAACAAATATATGAAGAAGTTATTGTGTTTTTTTTTTAAAGCAGTTTAAAATTTACAGTGCAGTGTTATTTGACAAATGTCTGTTAAAGAAATATAAAAAAAAATTAGAACTTGTAATATTTAATCCAAAATTGATATTTTTTAATTATTTTTTTTTATCAGATAAAAAAATCGTTTATAGATATCTAAATATTATTTATATGCTGAATAATTCCATAACAGTTTTGATTCAATTTCAAAATTACAGACTTTAATGTATTTTATAACCAACTGAAAGATTTTTTTCTCAATAATATTTAGATTTTATGAAGGATATTGGACTGGATGATGATGATGTTGATGACTTCACTTCTACTCCTGACATATCTGAAATGTCTGAACCTATAGAGACTGCCCCTAAACCACCAGAGAACCAGCGAGCACAGAGTAAACAGCATGATAGTGACTGGGACTCCACAGAGCCTGGTGTTACTCCTAGAACTCAGAAGAGTATACTCAAAACTTCTAATAGACAGGTAAGTATTACTGGATATCTCTCATTCTCTTGGGACTCCACAGAGCCTGGTGTTACTCCTAGAACTCAGAAGAGTATACTCAAAACTTCTACTAGACAGGTAAGTATTACTGGATATCTCTCATTGGCTTAAATTATAGAATAAAAATGTCACAGTGATAGTTTCTCCATTCCTCAGAGTCTAATGTAACTTACAAAACTAAAAATTGACTTTGAGTGTCAACCAGTCAATAACTGCAAACCTCAACTTTAATTCTTTGAATAATCATGACTGAAGGAAAATTCATTTTTTGTCTGTGTACTAAAACAATGATTTTACCTGGCCTTAGCAATAAATAAATAAAGTTTCTTGAACATGTTTTGAGATTCATTGGCTTGAATCTGATATTAATATATATTTATCAGATTGAAATTAATGAATAACTGAATGAAAAAAATGTAAGAGAAGTAGCAAGAATTTTAAATATTTTTTTATAAATCTATTTCAATTGTATGTTCTTATTGAAAAAAAAGATAGATAAGCTCATGGTATATAATTGTTACAAAATTGTTAATAATTGAAAATTCGACTAGGAAACATCCCATGAAAAAATCACCAAAAATTGCTATAAAAATCCAATTGCAGACATTTAAGTTTTTCTTTTATTTGAATAACATCAAAAATTTGGTGCACACTGAATAACTCATGTAGCAGGTTATTTTTTATGTTATCACAAATAGACAGAAAAAAATTGACAGTCATTTCTTATGATTTAAAAACCATTTTAAACAGAAGTAAACTATGAAAAAACGATGATGACGTCACGATCACATGACAAAATTATGTCTATGAGCTGATAAACAAAACAACATCAGCCAATCAGAAAAGGTGTTACATCCAAAATTAAATTATTGCATGATATGATAATGTTTATTTTCAGAATGAAGGAGAAGCACAACAACAAATACAGCAAAAGAAACAACCGTTGTCTCCTAGATCTGATGAGGAGGTATGTAAAATTGTGTATAGATTATCTTTGTTATGGAATAATACACTAGCAAAACTTAGAAATAATATTACTTGGTCAAAACATAAATTCACTTGCAATAGAATATAGATTTAATAAACAAGAAAACTTAAAAAAAAACGATAATTTTTTGTTCATGACAATTATACAGAAATTGGTGTTTTTTTTCTCCAGACATCAGAATGGGATAGTGATGTAGAAGACATGCTTGATCCTAAAAAGGTAGGATACAAAACAAGATATTTATTTATTTTGATTTCTAAATGTTCATCAGAGCTCTGTTGGATTTTGCTTTTTCAAGCTGCCAAAAGAGGGAATTTTTTGTTCCATCTCAATACAAACCATACTGTTCCCTTTTATTGAAAGCAAGTGCTCAGACTTCAATTCACATCCATAAATGGTCAGCAGGCATTTGAAGAGCGTGTTGATGTTAATTTTCAATTTAGATTTATGTATGATGGCTTTAAAATTAATATTGATATATATCCTTTCCCAGTCCAGGAGTTTTCTACAGACAAACAATACACACAATTTCTTAGCTTTATTTCAGCTCATTGTAAAAAGTGTGTGAGGTCAAGGATATTTGTAATTTAAACTCTATATTTTCCTTAGACCCACCTTAATTTGAACAGCTGCAGCTTAGACAACAGAATCCACCTAACCTATAGATTATATATCGAAGTTTACCTGTTTATATTTAGAAATTCTGCTTATAAGATGCTTATTAACATAAAACTTAGGCACATTTATTGTTACTTTTATGTTTTTACAAGACTGCTGCTCTATATTACCACCATTCAATCAATCTATTTATCACAAACATAGCTTTAGTCGATAACTATTAAAACAATTTGGAAAAAACAGTAATATGTTTGTGCATTGAATATTCAGAAAAAAGAGAAAATTGAAAGTATGGACATAGAACAGGAAAGTCCACGACATCTTGGAAAGAGATATGAAGTCCATGGGGATGGAAGTGTAAGTGGTATAGGTGATTCACCGATCGTTATACGAGAGACACAAGATTTAACTGATGATAATATTCCTGAGACTCCCGTTACATTGGAAAAAGAAACCCCTGAAGCTATGATTGAGGACAGCGAGGAGGAACAACAGTCAATAGCTAAGCAGAATAAAGAACAGCAGTCACTAGCTAGGCAGAATGTTATTGATTCACCCTTTGATAGGACAGATTCATGGGATTCTGACACTGATGGTGGTCTTACAGAGGACGAACAAGTGGATGGTAATAAAATGTTTGAAATCGGTGATGACGGAAGTATTCAGGGAGTAGGTATGTCACCTATTCAATTACACGAGGATGATGAAGACCAGGAAGTTGACAGTGAGGTTGCTGAAGTATTCAAAGCAGAAGATGATAAAAGTATGTCTTATAAAGAGGACATTAGCCACTCTGTCAAACAGATTCTACCATCACCTGGGGAAGATGTAGGTGAAGGTCAACTTCCCCAAGAGTCTGACCTAGGTTTGGATGAAGGTCGACAATCACAAGGGTTTGACCTTGATGTTCAGGATGATGATCAGGATACCTCTAGTAAAACGGATCAGGAGGGAATTGAAGGTCAAAGGCCATCCATTGTTGAAAGACATGAGGCAGTTGAAGAGTTTGTTGAGCAGAGTATCTCACAGAACATAGGAGGCCATTCTGAGGTGTGATATATTATCACTGAACACACTCCACTCCATACTGGACACATGTTTATCACTGGTTTTTGGATGTTGTCTTTTCACACAGCACTCAGTACTGGATCCAGGTTCAGAATATTGTCTATTCACACTCCACTCAGTACTCCACACATGTTTATCACTGGTTTCTGGATATTGTCTGTTCACACCACAAAGTACGACACACATTAATCTCTGATTACTGGATACACACCACTCAGTTCTGAACAAGGTTACCAGTGGCACAGATATATTTCTTTCTTTTTCTGTTATCACAAGCTCTTTACACTTGCTGGAAATTCACCAGATTTGTCAACTGTAAACTTAGTTTTGTCTTTTTTTAAACGATAATGTATGAATGTAATTGTTCACTTAATTTCTATGCAAATTTGTTGAGTTTATAATCCACACATTTCAGTTTCAGTCTACAGATGACACACACTCATAACTTCTTCTTTGTAGCTGCTGTTACCATGTTCATCATTTTTTTTTATTTAAGGTTTTATTTGTTAACAAAAAAATCCAATTCATTACATTTTTATTCAAACTTTAAGAAATAGATGTTCAATCAGTCAACATTGTCAACTAAAAAGTATGTTTTTATGGTCAACTGATGACTGCACATATTATTTTGTTCCATACCATGAAGTTCTTTTTTAAATGCAAATACATGTACTAACTATCTAAATGTTGGTGTCAGAATTGAATGTGTAGATGTTTGTAGCACAACACTGCACAAAAAGATTAGAAATTGCATATTTTGCTGTATGAATGTGTATACTTTGAATTGCATCAAATAATTAAAAAAAGGGAAACAGATTATTTATTCTTTGAGTTGTATTAAATTATGTTATAAAGAGCATTGTAATAAAAAAATAAATGGATTTGATCAATTGTGTTACAAAAAACAGCATTGTATACAGTTTTATTTTTCTTATTACAGTCAGGAGGTAGTAATTGGGATTCCTCTAATGATGCTGCCACACCAAGAGGGCCTCCGTCCAGAGTAAGTACCTCAAGTTTTAATTGAAAACATCTTTTGAGGTTTCCATAAAAACCTATGTAGCTATGATTTTTTATGGGGTGGTATATTTAAAGAAAATTTAAATGCTGAAAACAACATAAGATATTTAAAAGGTTAAGTGTGTTTGTACCAAATTGATTGGTTATTGGTTGCTTAACATCGATACATGAACCATTTTGAAAATGATATCAATATTAAGAGACTGTTGAACATCATAAAATATTGCAACCTTGGTTTATAACTTGAAGCAAAATTTCAGTTTATCAATATAGATATGCCCAGGTTTTATGCAATGATAAATTAGAATAGATTAGAAAACACAGAAAACAGAAAATTATTACAGTCAAAAGTTTGGATTCTGGATTTTTTTCTTTTTTTAAGAATGATTTTGTATCCCATTTTAGTTGACAACTTCAGCAATAGTGGTAGGGATAGATGAAGATGAAGATGATGAAGACTTTGATGAGGAGGCAGAGGTACCAGAACAGGTACCAGTTCAACAGGAAGTTGTAGAAAAACAACAACAGGAAGTCATTGAACAAACTGTGGATGCATTGAACCATACTGGAGGTTCTCATATCAGTTATGTAACAACAGAGAGTCATTCATCTAAAAATACTGTAATAAAAGTTACAAAGGAACAGGCTCAGGATCAACCAGAGGATGTCGACGATGAAGATTCGGAGTGGGATTCAGATGTAAGATTTCTGAAATCTGATAATAGCAGCATAAAAAAAAATAAGCAAATAGAGGCAAAATTGGTTGTTGTTCAAAGCAGCAAGAAAATTTATCATGTTTAGTAATACTGTATTCATTATTATTTGCTGGATACCAACTTTCTTGGGTTTGTGGGTACAGGAGTTTAAATGTTCAACAAATTACAGATTTTCTATAGGCTTTGTAAGCAGATTTTCGAAAAGACACGAAATCAAATATCAACGTAAAGTATTCCTCAATCCATGAAAATTGATACCCACTAAAAAAAAAATTTACAGGAGTAATGAATAGAGCAGTTCACTCAAAACTTTTAATCATAAGGTTTAAAAGAGTTAACATTTAAACACACATCAACACACATAGATGTATCAAAATTTAATACAAAACTGCTTTTTCGAAATAGTATCTCCTGTTTCTGTTTGAAACCAAGGTACAAAAGTCAAATTGTTGGAAAGTGCCATGTGTGTGTGAAGATGAATTAAAGGGTTTTAAAGTTTGAATAAAAAAGAGATTTAGGTAAAACTGCTTTCATCTTATGATATCCCTTCTTTGAAAAAAAAATGTGTGGATATTCTGTTTTGCCTCTCTGTCCATCTGTATGTCCCATGAACATTTTTGTCACATCTTTTTCAGGAACTACATCATAAGGTTTGAAACTTGGTTTCAGGGTTAATATAAGTCTGATATTCTGTGTGATGCCTTTTCAGATTTATCAACTTCCTGTTTAGCGAAATATTTGGATATCATCAGTGAGCAGTAGCTCACACATTCATTTGTTTTATTGAATTGTAATTTGCATGGGTTGTGCACATGTGTTAGCATACCTCAATGTTTATTGGTTCATACCGTTATAGTAGGTGCTTAGTTGATAAAATGATATGGCTATCATATCTAACATTTTTTTTCTTCCAATTTTAGGAAGATATTGATTGTGTTGATAATGTTAGTCCTCCTATTGGTGTTTCCCCGATCGTCAGAGGCTCTGAATTCTCTGTAGAAGAAGAAGAGGATGAAGAAGACGAAGAATCTGTCAGTGAATGGGAGGTAGAAAGATTGAGAGAAAAGGTGAATTTACTGATGAATTTTCCTGTATTGACTTCTAATATAATATAATTAAAAAGTATCATGTATGATGACTTAAAGCTATTAAACAGACAATAGATGTAAATTTAATCAAATCATTGTCTGTGTTATGTTTTACCAAATTTTACTTTTGTGAGTTTCGTCTTATAATTTCAGCTTTGCAATGCCTTTAATATAATCAACATAACTTATTTCATATTGCAATTTAATTATATTGATAAAAATAAAGGCATATTGTTCCCTTTGGCAAGGGAAAGCCAGGTATTGTGGTTCTCCCAACACGGAAATGTGATTGTGTGGAATCAGTCCATTGTCAGGTGAAAGATTTGGTTTAAGGTAGTGTTCCTTAAAGTCATAGTCACATCAATTTTAAACACATGGTTATTAAAATGTTATCCTTTTGAAGTTCATGTATATGCTGAATTATCCTTACATAGGTTATGACAATGATTATTCACTTTACTAAATGCATATTCATAGGAGCGTAAACAGAAATTAGAAGAAGAGGCAGAAAGAAGGAGAGAAGAAGAATTAGAAAGACAAAGGGAGGCAGAAAGATTGGTTGAGCAAGAAGAATGGGAGGAACTTCAGCGACAAGAACAGCTCCGGAGGGAAGAAGAAGAGGAGGCATTGAGACAGAAGTTAGAAGAGGAGGAGGCTTTGAAAAGAAAAAAGGAGGAGGATGCACAAAGACAAAGAATGGAGGAAGAGGCTCAGAGGCAGCAACTAGAAGAAGCTCATAGGCAACAAGTAGAACAAGAGGCTCATAGGCAACAATTAGAACAAGAGTCTCACAGAAAACAATTAGAACAAGAGGCTCATAAGCAACAATTGGAAGAAGAAGCTCAAAGGCAGGAGGAAGAAAAACAGAAGAAAGAACAAATGCAAAAGGTAATTTTAAAATTAATAGATTTTCACTGTTGTTTAATCAAGCTTTGTATATAAGATACCAAAAGAAGACCTGAAGGAATATACTATTTACTAGTACCTAGTTATACTAAAGGTGTGTTTAAGACTACAAAAACTTTCAATAGAATACCAGCTGATGATTTTTTTTTATATAGATATTGAGGGTGTCATTTGTGTCAGAGCAATTGCTCATATTTCAAATTGTTTATATCGTAATAATTGCCTTCATGACTTAATATTGTAGTGAATCAAATAAACAATATTTAATGAAAACACTTTTTTAAAGTATAGCAAATTTTAAACTATCAATTTATTTTTTTAGAATGGCAGTGATAAATTGACAAAGAAAAATTCATTCAAAGATGAAGAAAATTCCTCACCAAGAAGGGTAAGAATATTTGTACAAATTTTTAACTTCATTAATTTTAAGTGGTAACTCTGCATCTTTTCAGTTTGATATTTGGTGAATGCACTTAGAGGTTGCAAATGACAATTAATCCCTTTTCATTTTCAGTAATCTTTGGTGCTTCTCAGTTATGAGACTGTCAAATTTTAGAAAGGACATAAATTGTAGTTGCTATCATAAAGGAAAGCTGTTAATATGAAATATATTCTGAATTTTGTTTCGTTTCTTTATATTTTATGAATAAATTTGGAAAAAAAATGAAAAATTTATTACCAGTTTCTGTCAGCTTTTGTGCTGTAACAGCAATTCATATTTATCCATTCAACATTATGGCACACTATTTTTCCCCAAATGATTTATACCTTTCAAGATAACTGTGTTCTTTTCATACCAATTAAGGGCAATAAAAAAGATTATAAATGAGTGAAATTTAATTTAATTTCTATTTTTTTTTTTTTTAAACAATGTTAATTTTTTTTTTATTAAATTTTCTGTTCAGGAATTAATAATTCTCAACTTATAAAGCAGGCAAATTGTATTTCTCTTGTCTGCAAGATGCATAAAACTATATTTATACTATGCTATTGACCCATTTAGATTTATAATGTCTGGAAAGATTACTAAGTTTTGTTTGGTTCTAATTGAAGTGCTTTTGATGGAGTAATATTTTTTTGTGCCAGCTCACAATCCTACCCATCTATACCCACCTACATTGTACATATATGTATTTTATTATCAGGAAAATGAAGTGGTAAGAATCTATCTTTTAGTCTTGTTTTGCTACTTAATGCTTGAATAAGTTGTAGTTTGTGATTTTATCTCATTTTTTAATGAAGATCTTTAATGTGAAAGAAAATTCTTTTTATAGTTATAAATTCTTCATTTGATCATTTTAAATAGTTCTAAATGTTTCACTCTAAGTATATTGTCTTTCTTTAGACAAAATAAAAATTATAGCTTCTACTTGCTGCATAGAACTTTTTATGTTCATTTGAAATATACAAAGTCAGAGAATTTATGATTTCTTTGCATAATATTAGATAAACTGAGAATTTTTGAGATGGAAAATATAAAGAGTACTTTCCTGCCTTATCTGAAAAGTCCAGAGAAGCTTATGATTTATTTTGTATGACATTTTTATTTTATGTTTGCATGTTAATCTACTTCCTAAATGCCAATATTCTTAGCATTAAAGATACATGTGTTTATGTCTTTTAATGTGTATATAGCTTTATTTTCTAAATGTTAAACTAAAACTTGGTTTAATTAAGCACAGGGGTTTAGTTGATCCAATGTGATTAATGTTAATATTTTTATTTTTCTGTTTAAATATTTAACAATATATTTCTGCCTTTTCACAATTTTAAATATTTGAAAAATATTGTTTCATCACTACCATAATTGCATGAAAGTATTGATTAATGGTGAAAAGTAGATTTAACACAACAATTATACTCTAGTAAGACAAAAAGAAAATGAAAATTTGTTAAGATGATTTCAATATCTTGAACACAATCACTATTAGCAGTGGAACCATAGCTCTTGTGGTCCTTAGATCTGCAAATTGTCAAAGAAATCTTGTAGGGCTATGGTTCTGCAGCTAAATCACTAGCTACTCTAATTCAAAAATTAAACTGGAAATATAAGGAACAGTATAAGAAAGGGTCGAATCCAAAAGATAATCAAAGGGGGGTAATAAAAATGTGTTCAGGACATTGATAGTTAGCCTTGTTATAAAACGCTTCCAACAATGTGAGGTTTGCTGCTTATGAGTTCCTAGTAATATAGATGTACCGAATAAGATGATCAGTAATTAGTACACTTATGTTAACACAGTTTGAAATGAGGCGAGTAAACCTCCTAAGTGTGACAGACTTTTTAAAGTCCAGCAAGTCTGAGGTATTACATGTGTGACCTATAGAGCTTCTAGTTGAGTCATGTGACTTTCTTTCAGGACATATTTATTTCTTGCTCATTCATGTGTGCTTTGAAAACAAATTGTGTTATATTTTCTGTAAATTTTTATTTATTTTTGATAGTCATTCTAAGGTCAATCCAAATTTAAACGTGTATTCTTAAGACATGAAATCAGACAACAGGAATTTGCACTGAATATAAGGTGAAACCTGCAAAATTTTTTTTTTAACTAAGTATTAAAGATGGTTTTTGTTTCAATTATATTCAAGAGATTAAATTTAATCAACTATGTTCTGAATAGAGATGCTGGAAGATTCATGTTTTTATTCTGTAGACTGAAACTTTTAAATCTTGCATGTCCTGAAAAACTGTCACAAATAGTATAAATATATATCTATATATAAATATCTGCTAAATAATGGCTATACTATTTATAAACTATACATGTCATAAATATATATAATATCTATATTTCTTCACGTATACATATGTGTTCATATACCCTGTGAACAAAACTAAGATCAGAATGGAAGTAAATCTTGAAATCAGGAAATCCAGAATGTCAAATTTGTTATTTAAACTTCAATAGGACATGAGCTCATATTCCCTTTCAGTAGATTATATAGTTGATTTATTCAAGGCAAAATGTCTGCCCCTATTAAACAATGACGGTACAAATCTCCCATTCATGGTCCTAATCCACAAATTCTGATGATTTCAAATAAATCAAAGTTAAACATATAATTAATAAAAAAGTAAACATGAAAAATATTTTTTTCTTAAGAAATGAAGTCCTTTTGAAAAAAATTTATAAGCTATTTTATCATTTAAACAACTGAGGAGCTTTTACTTTTAAAACAGTTTTCTGGCTGATTGAATGTTAGTGTGTATTTATTCTAGAAAGATATCTTTAACATAACTGCTTTAGTATATACAATCTAGAATACCTTCACTTTTGTAATCAATGTAAATATATATTGCATGTCATAAATGCTTACCGTTTTACATATTTTAAAGAATGTTTTTTCTTACCAAATGGCTGAAAAACTGATATGTACATGGGTATGAATAATTCAAAAGAATTTTTTTTACCAGTTAAATTCCTCATAAACATGATAAACACTTTTAAGCCTGTTGTATAGTCAATTATTTTTTTTATTATATCCACTTTGATATATTTTCTGGTACTGTTTTATTGTGTATACTAGGTAAATTGAGAATGCTATATTTCGTAAGAGTCAAAATGAATATTTCTCATCAGTCTAAATTTTGAATGATCAAGATGTTTTCTATATAGTATTTAAAAAGTTTTTTACTTTGTTTGTAATTCTAAGCTTGATTTTTTTCACTTATTGATTCTTTTGACTAAAATGAAAGTTAATATGATAGTAGAATATTGATTTTGATACTGAGGTTCTGAAATGGTAAGATATTCAATATGTTTTAATTCTAATGTTTTTAACTTACAAATGTGTAGAATTTAATCTATTCCTTCAAATAAATTTGACCTCTTGTTTTAGACAATCTGAAAGTAATCAATTCTTTGGATCTTCACACAAACCCTTGATATGTTTTCAAGTTTATAAAAATTGTAACGTTTTTTTCTAGTTTTCAAAACTTTTCGAATGTAGCTGTGAATGGGAGACACACTTCAGACAAAGTTTAGTTTTAACCTTTATGAACATTTTTTCCAGATATACAAAGCTAATGTAACTTTAAACAAAACTCAGCAGAAAGAAGGAATCAATGCCAAACCTGTTGTTGAAGAATCGTTAGAAAAGACAGACGATTTAATGTCCTTTACTGCCCCAGTGTCTGCCCCTGTTGTCAAGGAGACTGCATCAGCTGTTCAGTCATCTTATACAGCTCCCCCTATAGTAGAGGAGACCATACAGAAGGAGGACAAGTCAAGGTCATACACTCAGATGAAAGGACAGGTGGAGGAGGGCATTACTTCTTTCTCCTCGAGGCAACCAGTAAAGACAACAAACACAAAACGGTAAGTTTTTTTTTCATTTACTTAGATTTCTGAACTTTAGAGCCAAACCAGCAATTATTAATGGGTCATTTAATGTTTGCTGCTCACTACTATAAATGTTATGCCCCACCTTGGATTGTAGAGGAGCATTTTTTGCTTCTCTTTCCTTTCATCTGTCCCCTATCACATCTAAGATTTTTTAAATACAAAATAATGTATACGAGTATAGTCATGGTTGCCTAGAAATTAGGTAATTAAATATTTCATTAGTTGTGCATGGTGGAAGAATCTATCTGTTCTAAACATAGCTTCATCTACAATTTGTAGTAATGGACAAAGGAAGATAACTCAGATTCAAAATAAATGTGTTCAATGTGTTCAATTTGCAGTACAAAGTTCAATTTTTAGTTCATATGGTAAAATGGAAGCAATCTTTACACTTCAGTGCTGATAAGCACTATCATTAAATAAAATTTTGGAGTCAGCAATTTTATGTTTTCTAAACCTTGGTATATGAATAAATGATATATTGAGGTTTGAAGGGTGCTAAAATAGCATGTTACAGAACTGTAGAAGGGTACTATTCATACAATGTCTTGTGTCCTCAGAAAGACTGTGTTGTTAATAACCCTATGTTATGGTCATTTAATAGACTTTCAATAATGGTAAAATTACCCCAAAATTACATAAGAATTGTGTCAGATATTTGAAGGTGATATCATTAATTACTAAATCAATACTCAATAGGTAATTATTTGTAGATACATTGACTACCCTTTACAGGTAAAAAAAATACCTGGCCAGGTGGTTTACTCATCAATTCATTAATTATTGAATGATGATGTTATACATTTGGAAAAGAATCTAGGTTTGTGCCAAAAGGATACATGTAAAAACTGGATTCCTTCTTATGAAAGAGTAAGAATAAATTAGAATTTACATGGATTATTACAAATATGTGTGAATTAATGGTTTATCTGGTAGGTTCTATGTGTTGTATCTCTAGATCTTTAATCAGTCATTGTGTGTCCCAATTAGTTTAATTTGGGATTTGGTTGAAAAGTTAAAAAGTGTGCAGTTGCATTTAAGTTAATAAATTGTATTTCTATTTCAAAAGAAGCACCAACATTCACAGTTTTAAACTAAAGTTTGCGCTACTTGAGTAACTTCATATATAAGATTCAATTGATTCAGGCCCAGTAGGATATAGAAGGGTGGTGTTCCAAACCTTATCATATCACATCACTATTTTACTTTATTCTCTCATATTATATCTCAATGAACAATCAGTTTGCTATATTTAAGTAAGTAATCATAAAGTTTGAGTCTTGGTTCATCATATTCTCATGCATACTGATAGCCTAAAGTTTGTCTTTTCCATTTTCTTAAGGTTTTCATTAATGAGGGGGGATAGGAACTTTATCAGGACTCCAGGATCAAGTGTTTTTAAGCTCGGGATTTCAGGGTTTGACCCTCTTGGGATCGGGAATTCACTTTTCTAATTTCAGGACCTTGGGATTTCGTGTTTTTAAGCGCGGGATTTCAGGATCTGGTGTTTTTAAGAATGGATTTCGGGATCAGGACCCCTCCTACCCCCTCTCATTAACAACTTTATTAAGATGTTTATTATATGGTTCTAACAGTTAAGTTTGCTTTGGAACTCAAGTCAGGTGATATTTTTTTTCATACATTTAAAAGCAGAAAGGACCCCTCTATGCCATATGGTTTGGTTCTATCTATAGATATATACAAAATCATAGTTTACCGAAGTGTCATCATATAAAATCAATCAAAACAAGTTCAAGTACAGACCTATCAAAGACCTGTCATATTAATATTTGATAATATTAATATTGTCTACTTGATAACATGTTGATGGGTTTATCTCTTTTGACCATCTTAAACAGACTTTTGATCCTAAATTGATTGTTAAAATAGGAAAAAGTTTAATTTAAATTTATAGTTCTAACAGGTCTAAATAAAAATCCTGGTCTCCTTTTAATAAAAAGATTATTATTTTGTCAGAAAAAATTATTGAAGTGATTTTTCAAGTCTTTCATCCCAAAGTCATTAAAGATAACAAACACAGTTTAAATATTGTCATAAGACACATAGATATATTGTATTATCTTCTGCTTAATTTGTATGTGAATATTGAAAAGGTTATTGTTTGGAATACGTCTTCAGTATTAGTATCTTCAATGGGATCAGCTAAAAGTTTTCTAATTAAAATTTGTAATTTAAAGGACAAAATTTCACTGTCTTTAATGATGGTATTTTGAGATGAAAAAGGGCGTTTAACTGTCTTATCGAGTAAATATTTTTTTCAATTTCAGTCGAACCTATATTGTAAATAAAAGTTCTAATTTATTTGTCTACTTTGAAAAAGTAACAAACTTGAAATTTTTTTAATGAAATTTGCTGGGCCATCAAATTACTCTTAAAAATATCCTGTGGTACTGCAAATGTTGGTCAGTCACTTTTCCAAATAGATATAGAAAGATGTGTTATGTGCCAATGAGACAACTCTCTATCCGGTCAGTCACTTTTCCAAATAGATATAGAAAGATGATTTATGTGCCAATGAGACAACTCTCTATCCGGTCAGTCACTTTTCCAAATAGATATAGAAAGATGATTTATGTGCCAATGAGACAACTCTCTATCCGGTCAGTCACTTTTCCAAATAGATATAGATGTGGTATGAGTGCCAATGAGACAACTCTCTATCCAAGTAACACTGGTAAACGAAAATGTCTGGTCCCATATTCAGATAGCAAAATAAAAAACGAGTTTAAAGGAAGTTCGCTACTCAGTTTCAAAATAACAAGCTTTTTGTAACACTAGAATATATTGATATATGGGGGTTAAATAAAGGAACCAAAAAGCCCCAAAAAATATTTAGGTCAATGATATTAGCCATTTAAATTATGACAGGAAAATGTTCTCTCTTTTGTTTTTTTCATAGCTTTATCATTCATGATTGACAAGTTAAATTTCCCAAAATTATTAAAAAATAAATAGCAAAGATTTTATAAGACTTTTACAGATGGCTTATAATTATACATATAAAAGATTTATAAAAGAAAAATGGGGGTCAATGGGCATATTTTTTTAGGCGTTCAAATGGATGAAACCAGAGAATTCTGTAAATCTGACAAAATCCCAAAACTTGACAAGCAAACATCCTTAATATATAGTTCATTTTCATCATAAATACTTTAGATCATCTAAAAATTCTTTAAAACTGTACTATTTAGTGTGTAGCTTTGCTGAGCATGCTCTAAATACCTGATACAGTCTAAGGCTCTGAATTGAAGACCGTACTTTGACCTATAATGTTTTACTTTAACAAATTGTGACTTGAATGAAGTGTTGTCAAATTGGCACTCATCTTCTAAGGTCTTATATCTATAAATCGAATCTGGTTTCAGAAAAACAGATTAGTTTTCTTATATTTTAACAGTAACAGAATTTTCCAATAAATTTTCAGTCTAACAGATCTTTTGGTCAGTCAGATGAGTCCCTGAAGTTTTGCTGACCAAATATTATTTAATGAATTCTTTGAAGTCTCACAAGTTTTTTACAGAAAGTTGAAATAAAAGCCTTGTGTTCCAATGTTAAAAACTTAACTTGCATTTCATTGTTTAATGTAGGATAAAAATGATCTAAAAGCTTATATGCACATTTAAATTGGAAAATTTTCTGTTTCTTTCAAATGTCATTATCATTATAAATAACTTGCAAAAATTGTAAGAATAAATTTAAAAGGTATACGGATAAATAAAGTTTCAGGGTTGAGCTATTGATCTCTAGATTTAGATTATTTTTAATAAATCCATTGTATATGGGACTATGTATACTACTTATCTAGTATGAGACACCTGTAGAATTCATTGTAAGCTAATTGTTTTTATTTGGAACAAACAATGTTCATGTGCAGCCGTGTACATGTAGAGTTTAATTAAATTGATTTAAATTATTTCATGTTGAGTTTTTAACCACAGATATAAAGATAAAAAAAAAATCTATTTTAAAATCAAAACTATTATTGCTTCCAGTTATTTTTCCCATGGTGTCACGGGTGCAATGGGGTAACTTATAGATTTGCTTTTTGTTATTTTTTCTCTATTGGAGTGAAATCTCTCCATGCATGGGACTATTGACAGATGATTTTAATCAGAGTTTGTAATGAATGGATTTTACAGTCAGAACAATGCATGGCCATATTTGATTCTTCACAGCTTAATGTTTTAATCGCTGTATAACATATATGACGCATATTTTATCCAGTTGTAATACTTACTTGATCTTATGGATTAATTATAACCTTGTGTCAAATTAGGATTAAGAAAGTAAATGTTAAATGGGGTAATATTTTGCTTATATGCATAATCTTGTGGAGTGCAAATTCTTCTGGAAAAAGGTATAACTATGTGTGTGCTTTTTTCTTAAATATGGCTTTTAATACTTTTAAGTTGCAAGTGCAAGAAATATTTTTAACTTCTGTCAGATTCGTTTTCATGTTAAATTGTAACTGTGCATGGTTGTTGATAATTTAATCAAGCAATGTGCTTCATGATTGTTGCATGGAAGTTCAGATCACAAATAATCATTGCATAACAGTTGTAATTATGTGCTTATTATGACCATATTGTGTTGTTCTCTGTTTGTTTACTGTCATTATTGTAATTGTATATTATGATATTTTGCTATAGCATTATGTTTGCTTCTGCAATAAAATATATGCATTCATTCATTCATGATTGTTTCATTTAGTCTTTCACAGTTTATTCTTTTCCTAATCATAATCATCAAATCTTAGTGTACATTATCTCCTAAATAAGTAAGATTGCATGTAAAAGTAGGTCACTGTGATATGCAAAAAAAAGTTTTACTATATCAGGATTTGAATATAAACTTAATGAATGACAGATACTTGAAAAATTGAATTTTAACTCTAAGATATGCTGTAGATTGATTTATTTTTGTTGGAACCAATGTTTATGGATCAAGATACAAATATATAGCAGTGGTACTAGATTTTATGGCATTTAATGGATACATTTTGAGTTGAATATGTGGATGTTTATATGGTAACAAATTTTCGGTGTTCCTCAAAGCCATTTCTATCCATCTGATTATTGATGTTTTACATTATCAATTATTCCGCTACATTGACAACCACACTTAAGTAAACTGCTTCTTTTATTGTCCACATGTTTGGTCATCCAAATGTAGTGGTATTTGATTTTTTTTATCTGACAAACCTGTATACCATTTGGTAACCACTAAAGAGAACTCTACCAGCACTTAATATAGGAGACGTTGGTTCAGCGGCTCTTCATTATCAATAATTATAGCAGATTTAATTGCCACATATAAAAATGTTTTTAATGTAAAATTTAAATATGTTTATTGCAAACAAATAAAATATTGTCAAGGACTTTTCTATAAAAACATTTATCTTTAGTATAAAATTTATCTACTCTTATTTTTAAATGATTCTTTATACAAGTCAAACTATGGCTTCTTGACATGGCACATAAAACCGAATTAACCCCCAGTGTTTCTAATATTCCAAATAAGATTTAAGGTTTTACATCTTTTGAATTCTGTTAGCTTTTATATAACAAACATTGAAACATTCTATAGTTAAAGGTGAGAGTGTTGACTTTAACAAAAATCCTTTATTTACTATGTCCTTGTTAGCCACTGATTATTTGTGTGTGGTTTTCACTTTTAAACTGTTACAATTATTCAATATTTGGGTTTAAGATTTACCCCTCAATTGTTGATAATAAACACACATTAATTGGTTCTCTATAGAGGTATAGAAATTAACAAATAAGTCCATATTATATCAAATAGTTTGCTTATATCTTACTTCTAGTATAGGTTAAGTCAGTTATGTCCTAAGTCAGGAACCTCTTGGTCTGTGGTTGTCGTTTGTTGATGTGGTTCATTAGTGTTTCTCATTTCTCATTAGTTTTCCTGTTTGAATTGTTTTACACTAGACGTTATATCTTGCTGTTTGGTGTGAGCCAAGGATCTTTGTTGTATAGGTCATTCTTTGACCTATATTAATAGTTTACTTTTACAAATTGTGACTTGGATGGAGAGTTGTCTCATAAGTACTCATACCACATCTTCTTATATATACATGTAACTAGTTGTAAAGTAATTATTTAAGAACATGCATCTTTGTCTTAAATTATGCTGATCTGTACCTTGTAACCAATTGTAGAAAAACTGACAATCCAAATGATTCTTTAAAAAAGAGATGGTCTGTATGACAAACAAAAAAAACAAGAAAATTATTGCAATAAAGTGGAAATACACAGTTAAGCTATACACAATGATGTCTTGTACAAATTTTGGCCAAGTTAGACTCGGTCCATTACCTGCTTATAGTTAGACTCTGTCCATTACCAGCTTATAGTATGGTACTGGTTGTGCACCTTATATAATATTATGGAATTGTTTTATGAAGTTTGAAATATACCGTAATACAACTCATCATAAATAGAAAAGTATTATAACAAAAGTAGAGAGAATTAAATAATCAAAAAAGAATAAAATATGAATATACTGGTCTTATATTATTACTTTAATGTCTCTCAAAATTTAACTTCTTTGTTAAATTAAGCAACATTGAAATATTATTAGAACTTAATTAAAATGTTTCATATAAAAGCACACTTATCTTTCCTTTTACATTATGCTAAGAATATATTTTCAAACATACTCTTATTTTCAATAGTTTCTGCTAGTTATATTTCTCTTTACCCATTGATTCATTGTAGCCTGGTACCTGTTTTATAATTGATAAATAGAACATTTTGATGTTCAAGAGGTGATTATCATTTGGTTGGATATAAATATTTGGTCAGACTAAAAGCTTTTTGTCAGAGACTTCAAAGTGGAAATAAGTCATTGAAAATAAAATTAATTACAAAAACAACATAAGGAGTTATTCCCCCCTGTTTAATGAAAACTATCAGTTCGATTAATGATTAAAAGCAGTAAAAACTGTGAAATAACAGTTTGTAAATACCTGAATAAATGAATGAGAATTAGTAGGCCATTTAATTAGAAAGATAATGAAATAATATGATTACATTTTTGTCAATGACAGTTTGTAACTTAAAGTTTCAAAATTAAAACAAAACTTTTATCATATTTATTTCTAAGCCTACTGCCTTCTTTAGAATAGATTAAAACAACATTTGGAGGTTGTAGAGGCAATTATTTTATCAGACTTCAAAGTGGAAATAAGTAATTGAAAATAAAACTGATTGCAACAACAACAAAGGAGTTACCTCCTCCTGTTTAATGCAAACTATTAGCTTATTATTTTGATTAGAGATTAATAGTTGTAATAACTGTGATATAACAGTTTGTAAATACTAGGAAAATGAATGGGAATTAGAAGGCCAGTTAATTAGAAAGGTGATGAAAAATTACAATAACATTTTTGTCAATGACAGTTTGTTACCTGAAGTTTCACAAATAAAACAAAACTTTATTATTTTAATTTCTAAAGAAAAGCAGCTTAAGATGTTTTAATTGACTAAAGGCCTTCCAATCTCTTGACAGTAAATTGTTGTATAAATTAGCGTCTATTTCATGATAGGAACAAATTTCATGTTGACATTGTTGGAGATTTAAATCCACATTTTTTAACGGGGAAACATGGATTGAATTAAAACATATAATCTTCCGTTATCACCACCACCGAGAGGACAAAGTTTTAATGACAGCCCTCATTTTTCAATTCAGATTTGTTTATTGAGATGTGAAATATATTACAATATAACCGAAATGTAACAAAGTTGAATAAGTTGGAATAATAATCGAAAAAGAATTTTTAAAAGGATACTGTATTGATGGGTGGCAGAAATGTATTTGAGTAGAGTGAGGATTGAAAATAATCAACTGTACCATTGAAATAGGAGTTTTTCCAAAACATTTCCATTTTTGTGTAATTGTCAGTTACATTTTAGTTAGCAATTAGATGTTTTTTGTGACTATTGAAAATTGATGGAGTATAAAAATGCCTTTTAGAGATTGAATTACAATTTTAAGTTGTAACATTCTCAAAAAAGGCATTAGTTTGAGTAGTTTAAAATTAAGTGGACTTGATAATATATCTAATATGGACAACGGTCTAACTTATTCCACTGATGATGTGAAATGTATGGAATTATTACATCGTTATCTCAGGTAGATATAGATACATCTTTCTTATTTAAAGCAAAATCAAAATAATGCTTTGAAAATAGAACAACTTATCCTTTTCACAGTAAAGAAAAAATTGCAATATGCTACATGTTAATTTAAGTGAACAATTCAAGTATTTGGTAGCAACAGCCATATTTTAGTTTGGAGAATCACTGAAAAAATGTGAGAAGTCATAAGATTTTTTTTCAGTTTTCCCCCCTAAATAAATGTCACAGAGAGAAGAAAAAAATCATGTGCTATCTGCTCTTTCTGAATTTCTTGCAAGTTAATTATTATCTTGAAAAAGGATAGAAAAGATCAAGTTTTACAAGACCTAGTTATATAATTAGCTGTTTTAAGGAGGGTTTACTTATACTTAACCTTATTCTCTGTATTCATGATCATGCATTAATTAGAAATTGAACCTTCAAATTTGTCTGAATAAGAATACAGTTTTAAAATACATATTTTGTTTTGCTCAATCTTCAGACTTGTTTGACCTATTGACGTTATAGATTTTCTTCAACTTGTAGCTTTTTATGTCCCCTTGTTATCATCTGCCTCTTATTCATACCCTACCTAAATTAGGGGGGGGGGGCATTTTGTTTTCCGGTCTGTTAGTATGTCCCTCTGTCTTTTCTTCATGTATAAGGTTAAATTTTTGGTAAATTAGTGAAATTTTTTATCCTAAACTTGACGTTCATTGGACACAGAAATGTGTAGTATAAGTTTTGGATAAGGTATATGTAGTTTTCCCCAATGTATTGGTCAATACAACTGACCACATCTCCTAATTTTTATATTGTAACTTTTAAGATACAGATGTTCATTTTTTGTGTGAGCTTTTAAAAAAAAGGTGCCAAATAAGGTTAACAAGGATTCCATAGTTCACATTTACTTGTTTTATTAGTATAAAACATTTGCACCTTTTTAAAATTGCCAGATTACAATTTCCAAAACTTAAATTCATAAAAAAATCAACTGTAATTGCTTATTCAAAGATCCTTATTTATAAAGACATTTCATATCTCCCATCCCATAAATTTTATGCAATAATTATCCATTTACATAAAGTACAAGTAATAAAAGATTACATGCCTAAAGTTGCTTCTCAGGTCAAATTGACATGTAAATAAAACTTAAATATACACTTCACTCCTAATTCTTAAATTACTTATTGACACATGCAAAGTTTATTTATCATTTATTTAAACATGGTTCTATACTATTTATATATAGTTTAATGATATAATTTTCATTGAGGTTTTTCTGTCCTTTCAAATGGTCATGGTCACTGTAATTTAATCAAGGGTGTTAATGTAACTTTACCTTATTCTGAACAATTTACAAATATATATGAATTGTGTAAATATTTGATTTTGATACAAAAGATACAAAATTAGACCTGAAATCGACACTAGACATGTTTGGTATCCACCCTTAAAAGAAAAAAATATTCAAATGTTTTGACGGATTCATTCAAAATTTTAATACATGTTTAACTAAATGGAAAATTACAGATAATTGAATCAGTAATATGCATTAATAAAATATTTATTCAAAAGTATAAATATAAGTGCATATGCAGAATGTTAACATCAAGATTTTTCCCATACAAATACATTCTTTGTATGTAGAAACTCAATCTGTGACTTAGATTCTTATTTGTGGACATAGGCATGGTAAAAAAATTTGATTGTCCTAGTTTTGTTATGTGGGTTAATTGATGAAACCCATATTTAACCTAAATAGTTTAGGGTTTCATCTTCTGAACTTTTAAGAACATGACCAAATACATAAAGTATTGAATTTTTTACTGATATTTAATATTTATTGTTGTGTTAACGCTTAAAATTGTCTGTGTAAAATAATCATTCTTTTAAAAAAAAAAAAAAGATTTGGTTCTAAAACTTTAACACATTGTTATAAAGTTCAATAAAATTATTATTGAAAATAGGATTACTACTAATTTCACTAGTGCAATGTTGATGGTTCTAAAGATTTGATAAAGATCTTACCAAAAATGAATATTAAATTGCTCTTAAAAATATATGATATGATATAAAAATGTCTGGTTAAAAATGTGTACTGGCAGATGACATTTCACCCATGTCCCATGTCAGAATCATTTAAAGTTGTTTGATTTTACAAATTTTCACTTAATTCTTTCATGCATGTATGTTTTACTTTAAGTTGCATGTTACTATTTTATTTTTCACCAGTGATGTAGAGAAATCTTTAGACCCTTCAAAGGAACAGAAAAGACGACCAATGTCTGTAGAAAGTATAGATATCACCGCTGATGATGATGATGAGTCCGTTGATATGGATCATGTTGGAGATCCAGAAAGGTATGGCATATATTTTGGTTTCAATTTCATTATCTTTTCTAAATTATTTGATTTTTCAATTTATTTTTACACAATTTATTACATTGTTTATTTGGAAATAGTGTATTATAATTGACTGCATTAATACAGAAGAATGTGAAGCATCATGTTTTTCATGACTTTAACTTACATTCATTTAAGTTTTACCAGAGTGAATTTGTTTACATCATCTTGCCATTTAAAACAGCTCTTCATGAGTCCTGAATATGCATGAAATATTTGCCACTGGACACTAAACAACCTACAATCAGTAATGAAATATAAACAGGATTGACCAATTGTAAAAACACCAGTTGATATGTAAGTAAATTTGGTTGTGAAAACAGTCGAAAATTATCTGGCTACTGTAAGATCAAATTTAGTATTGTGACATCACTCTTTCCTGAGCACAGATAATCATGACGTCACTCTTTCCTGAGCACAGATAATCATGACGTCACAGAAAGTTGATGATGACGTCATCTATTGTTATTTTTGAATTTGAATTTATGCATGTTGTTTGAGTTGATTTTCCCGTAGTTTAACTATGGAAACTGTGTAAACAGAGTAATGGCAGCATAAAAACATGGATGAGGTTTGTTGATGAGAGTAATAACAGGGGGATAGACTGAAAACAGATGTTGTGGTTATGAATGAAATGGTGTTCATTTTTTTAAACAGCTAATAGCTTACTGTACACTATTTTAATGATATCATTTATTTGTTCATTTCTTTAGGGTAAGGGTTCATATATTGTTATGGTTAGGTGACAGTATGCTCAAGATTAGGGTTAGGTTAGGTACTAATGGGTTCATATCATTGAAACACATGTTTTGTTCTTATTTTCTATATATTCAAAAAGATTGTAGAGCAATCACTTGTATTGCGTTGTGTGTGAAAAGTTTTGATGCATTTTTCATTCAAAAATTTGTAAATCCTGACATCATGACATGCCAAGAAAGTCTATTGAAGTTAATACTCTCTTCTGCTATGCTATCATGAACAAGTTCTCTCATTTTAGTGCTCCTATATCCCATCTCATTTTAATAATAGGCATTTCCTGATCCATTTGTTAATAAAATGCAAAATAGTTTTGCAAAAGAAGCTCTATATTTCTTTATGGGAAAACTATCTGATCAGAAATGTATGGATATAAGTTGTATCATTCAGTTGCAGAGTACTGTACCGGGTACATAATTAAATAAGAGTGAGTGAAGAATGTGCTCTTTCAACTATCTATACCTTTTTAATCTGATATCCTTCGATATGTTCGTCCATTTGTCTGTCCCACTTCAGGTTAATGTTTTTGGGGGAGGTAGTTATTGATGTAGTTGAAGTCCAATCAACTTGAAACTTAGTACACATGTTCCCTATAATATGATCTTTCTATTTTTAATGCCAAATTAGAGATTTTACTCCATTTACACTGTCCACTGAACATAGAAAATGATGGGGCATCTGTGTACTATGGACACGTTCTTGTTTTTCTTCAATTTTTACTAAGATTCTAGGATATAGATTTCTTATTGAATTGTTATGGCTGACTATATGGTATAGGTCTTTCTCATTGTTGGAGGCTGTACAGGAAGTACACCACTAATTCATGGTCCCATTGCTTTCTATGTTAAATTCCTCCGTTTCAAGCTGGCACACCTCTTTTCTTTTAAATAAAGTGGCAATCATTGCATTTCAAAGCAACACCTTATGGTGTCTTGTACTGAAAAAATCAACATACCTTTAATGGCATATAAGAAAGAACTGGTTCTCGGAACTTCAGATGTACCAAAACATGTACTTCAGATCTGACAAACAGAGACAAAATCTCTTTTTAAAATTTGGTGCAGTTTTTTTAATATTCAAAATTAAAAGTCCAAAAGTGTTCTACAATGATCATTAGTCCTTTAGCTTTCATTTGATACCAAAAATACCTAAATATTCTTCATATTTTGAAAGTTACACTCATGTGTAGGAACTAATTTATGTTAAATATGTACCGGTACTACTTTCTGGTATGTGCTTTCTGGCCAGGCCTGAATTAGTGGTGTTACACCTACAATGGCCTATTATTGCTTACACCTACTTCATTTTTACTCTGTTGATTGAATTTCTTACTTTTCAGGCAGGATATGGGATCATATCTGCGGACTCTCCCATCCAGTTACAGTGCTTACAAATATAATGGTATTTTTGATGATGACCTTATCTCCTTGACCTCCACAGAAGTTGATGACAGTATGGCTTACCCATCAAACACTCCGTATGGGAAAGACATACTCGCAAATATGAATCTCAGTGGTAATTCTTATTAGAATATATAACATATTTAATAACTTTGTTAAGCTAGTTTGATATGCAGTTGTGGTCATATCAACTTTAAACTTTATTCACATTTCAATTATGATTGAAACTTTTAAAATTGTATGCCTAATTACTGTTTTGATATGTAAGTGATGCATAGTGTCCAATGAACAAAGATTCTTGTGTTAAGTTGAAAACCAAAGAATGCAATAATATTTGGTGATAATTCAAATCTTATTTGTATAAAGCACTTTTTAGGTTGATTTAAAACAATTTTAGTTCTTGTATGCATTTTAAATTAAAAGTTTTTAAATTATTTTAAATGTAAGAAAAATGGAAACATAAAAAAAAATCTTTGCATTAAAATAATGTATTGATTTAATTTTTTCCATGTTCTTTAAATATGTTTTATATTTGAATTAAAATACAAAATATATGTATGTGTATTTTGCAGTGTACATATTTTACATGTAAAAGTAAATGCTTCTTATGTGAAACATTTTTGTGTTTGTTAGCACAGTGAAAAATGTTAAACTCCATAGTTTGTAGAAGTAATCCTTCTTTTGTTTATTGCAGACCCAGGAACAGTGCTGAAACTTCAGGACCATATGCATGAACAGAATAAACGACTTGATCATGAAAGGAATGCACGAATAACAACAGAGAACAAATATAAATCTTTATTAAAAGAGAAAAATGTACTTCAAAAGTGAGTAATTAGGTGAACAAAACTGATACTTTTCACCTAAAAAAGGTCCCGATATCACCATGTTAGGTATAACTGTTAAGAAAAAGAGGGAAGGGTTACCTCAATAAAACAGTTTTTCACCAACCCAACCTCTCCCCATGTCAGGAAATTTTCAGTGTTCCAAAATGTGGTGAAATTTTCCCAAAATTTCAAATATTTGCTGGAGACATGAAAATTGCTTTTCAAAGAATTTTTCAGACAAAATGTGATCAATCATTTTACAGATTCTTATGATTTATTCTGACCAATTTTATTTTTTTGAGAGCTTTTTATATAGTTTAAACACTATAATCTATTGTTTATGAGGAATGTTGGAGATCTGGATATTGCTTTCTTTTATTCATAGCACAAAGTATAAAAAAGAAGACTTTTAGGCAGAATGACTTGAGTCTTATAAGAGAATACAGAATGCAAAGTCTTTTTGAAAGGGATACTTCTGTATCCCCCTCTTAAAATAAAACAACAAACAAACAAAAACAGAAATATTCTGTTAATTTTTATTAAAAAAAAAGGATTTTTTTCAAATTAAATTATTTTGTCTTGTAGGAAATCTGATGGCCTCAATCAACAGAGAGCCAACTTGGAACAGGAAAAGCTGGATTTGGAAACCAGAATCAGGAACTTAGATTATAAGCTCAGTGAAGAATCAGAAATGAGGAAAAATGCTGAGACGTTGCTGTCAAAAACAAAAGAACAGCTCAACAAAAAAGAGGAACAGTATACTTGGTCAGTTTATTCAAATTTAGATAAAAATAGAAAAAGAAAGAATGTTTAGATTTTCGATTTGCTGGGTTTTTTTCTGGATAAGGAAACTTATGTTACACACATTGCAAAGGTAGTCAACAACTTAGACAAAATAAATCTATTTGTCTTTTGTTACCTTTAAGAATGACAAAACATTCTTTTGTAAAGTTCTATATTCTATTTTATAAGTTACCAGTAATATTCCACTTTTACTAAGTCATAATATAAAAATATTGTGAACTCTGGACATTGAACAATTATCTCAATGCTAAAAGGCTAAAAAGCTGTTGCCCAGTAACATTGTAAAATATAGAATAATATCTATAGTATTTTGCATAATAAACCTATATATTTTATAGTGAGATTGAAGCCAAACAAGCAGCTGAATTACAGATGAGAAATTTACAAATGGAGCTCAGATCTGCCAACAATTCAATTAAACAGGTCAGTTGCCTCCCTTTTGAGTTTGACTGTCCCTCTGGTAACTTTCGCCCCTCTTTTATTTCAATACGCAATAGAACTTCAAAATATTTTGATAGAAAATAAAACAAATAGATTGAGTAAATTCGGATGAATAAATTCATTCTGATACTGTTAATTCTTCTACCTACATTTCTATATATTATCAATAGAATTTAAAATTACTTTAATCTTTTTAAGTATGGTAATAGATATTGACAATCTTGTAGATTACTGAGAAAAAGAAAAAGGTGGTAATTTTTAGAAAAGTTTCTCCAAGCATGCATCAAAACCTCATATTTCAAATAAAATATTGACAATTTCATCTTCATTAAAAAAAAATGATAAAATTTATTTTTGCTTGTGTTGTGAATTTTTGAGTGTTTAACCTATATAGATGGAGATATAATGTCTAAATTATGGGACTGTTTGTTGGTTTCTAATCTGTGTGTTTAAACATTGATCTAAAGACTAATTTCCCAGACAGTTGTTTTTCCAAAATATTAGTTCCATGTTACAAATTATCCACCCTCTCAAACATTTGTCAAATGATTTTCCACATTTTACTTTCTATTGACAACTTTATAAATGCAATATTGAAAATCTTTTAATTACAAATTTGCTGTTTATTTTTTTCTTATAATAAATATTCTTCGAGAAATGTTTTTGATACTACATGTATTAAGTTGGTAAATAATTTTATTAATTTGATACTTACTAATAACAGAAGATAATTGTATTGAATTGCAAAAAAAAAAATGATAATTTGCCAAGCATTCTCTGGAATCAAAAGAATATAGTTTTGAAAATATATTGTGCACATTGCAAGCCCTTTTTTATTTAAATGAAAGTATTGTGCTATAACTTTGACTTTTAGATCTTATAAAAATATGCCAATGAGAGAACTCTCCACTACCATAAGTGACCTCTGACTTTGAAACTCAAAAAGGGCTCCATATCAGGGTCTTTGAATGCAATAAAACTCACCGACGTGTGGTATTTTTCGATGCATCCTGAAGTTTTCTGATTGTCTGATAAAAGTAAATGAAAAAATGTGTTTTATTTTGATAACTTATATGCAGATATTGCTTTAAAAAAAAGTAACAACAAATAATTTATTTATAATAAAAAGTTTTCTGTATGTTTGCTTACCATTTAAATTTGAAACATATGATGAAGCTTCAAAAAGAATTGACATTGAATCTTTTTTCATATCTTAGAATTCCAATCATATGTTTAATTATTGTTGTTAGCTTGAAGAAGAGAAAGATGAGTACCAGCAGCAAGTTCAACATGAGAAGAATGCACGACAAATGCAGGAACAGATTAATGAGGAACAACACCGACTTCATGAACAGTTAACGTTCAAACAGGCAGAAATTGCTTCTAAACAGGTTAGCATAAGCCATTTATAAACCTATATATATTATCTTTTTAAAACAAACATTTATCTATTAGGCCTATAATGGAAATATTATGATAGCAACAACTTTAAAATACACTTACCGTATTTATAAATTAGCTTTTCTTTCTTCTGATATCTCTTTTAAATAGTATATATAACTTTTATAATTGCTTTTTATGTGCCAAAATTGTAATACATGTGGAAAAAAACCTTCTTGAATATTTTTTAAATTAACAAAATATGATATTTGTAGGAAAGTGTACCGGTAAGCTTATGCACTTTTGTAGTTTGACATCTAACTAAGTCAGTGTGTAAAGAAATTAGTAGAGACCTGTATTGCCATATTAGTTGTTGTAGTTTTCTGAACATACTAATATCTCCAACCAAAATAGTTTTGAGATGAATAGAATCTGTCTATGATGTGGCTAGTTGATAACTTTTAAGAATCTGTCTATGATGTGACTAGTTGATAACTTTTAAGAATCTGTCTATGATGTGGCTAGTTGATAACTTTTAAGAATCTGTCTATGATGTGACTAGTTGATAACTTTTAAGAATCTGTCTATGATTTGGCTAGTTGATAACTTTTGAGAACTGTCTATGATGTGGCTAGTTGATAATTTTTGGATGCTGTTTAAAATGTTGATGATGATTGGTGTTATTGTTTCCGACTTCTGGGGGAGGGGTGTTGCATGAAAGTTTTAAAATATCTGTCTGAAAGGTCAAGGTCATAAAGTTTGTTTTAATATATATCCACATGACAAAATATTTAAAGTTGAATGAGAACTTTTAAAATCCTTTAAGCTTGGTATAATTGTTGGTCATTACCAGATGGTTTGTATTAAATAAGGTTAAGTAGACTGTCAACTTTGTTATGGTCACACACATAATAAAGTATGAAATGTACAAAGTCCTTTCCCAACTAAGAACTTTTGAATGTCTGAATAGTAATAGTAATAATGATAATTGATTATATTGTTTCCCACCATAGTGAGTGTTGTGAATAAGGTTGGAATACAATGCAAGGTCAAGATCTTGTACTAAATTCAACTTTACGTCTCCATATTCAAATATGTTGTCACCTCTTAACTCTTGTATGCCTTGGAAAATATTGAAGATGCTGGATGATATTGTCACCCATCTCCATGGAGTTTTGCTAGAAATGTTGAAATGTGTGTTTATAAGTTCAAGGTCAATACTTTGTATGTTCCAATAGATGAATACAAGGGGCCAGGGAAGGGGTGTCATTTTGTGAGCTTTGCTTGCTTTTTTTTCCATTCATAAGACTTAATCATGCTAATAATAACATCCATAGAATAAGATTTGAAATTAATTTGTCTGAGTGGACATAATACTCATATCCTAACTTTCTAAAACACACTTGAGCTGTTGTGTGATCATTTGCTTTTGTAATTTCTTTTGCCATCTTTCATCATCAATTCTTTTTTGCCATGCTGTCATTAACATCCCTTCTTAATACTGCTATTAGAATAACATTTGAGCAGGTAGAAAAATGTGTATATGGAAAAATTAACTTGCTGAAGAGAAAACTTTTAATTCAAAGAATGACATATGCTACTCATGAAATTGAAGTATTAGTCATATCAGGAAAATAATTATTAAATTTGAGTTGATACCAGCAGAATGGAAAATCAGTGAATCTATTGTTTGTACTTCCAAAATAATTTAATACTATTTTCAATTTGACCAAGAATAAAATTCTCAAAATTGTACATTATTTATTATATGACTGTGACATATCTTTTAATGAATAATGATTTACTGAAAAAACTTAATGTTGTATTTGCTAAAAAAGTAGTTGTAAATATAAGGAATATAGGTAATATGCTAGGTAAAAAAATAGTAACAGGTTTTAATCATATCTTTTGATGTTTTCCAGTTTGATGCTGAAAATCAGTTGGAGGTTGCTGATGAAGACAGAAAACATGCCCATGACTCTCTGAGTATACTCAGGGCTGAACTCACTGCTCTTAAGGTATTTAAGATAATTATGATTGATACTAATGGTACAAATGTAATGACATGAATTGTTTCAATTCTGACTCTGTGATACTGTAAATTGAGGAATTATTGTGTGCATTTTTATTGACATTTGAAAAAAAGGATAACATGAGTGAAAGATTATTGTGATTTCATGGAAATCTGCATACAGATATAAGAATCATATATCAAAAATGTGAGTTCTTATAATTGCAATATTTACCCAGTTGCATTATTAACATTAATCAAGATCTCTTAATAATTTCTAAATTTACTTGAATGTATGAACAGATTTTTTTTTTAATTGCATTATTAAAATGGAAAAACTATAACATGTTTAAATCTTCATAGTTAACTAAGCATATTAGAATATTTTATGTATCCTATTAAAGTGAAACTGAAATTTGGTTTGCAGAAGTGAAATAGTATCTGAATTTTTTTCCCAGTTGATCTAAAATAATATTGATAGAATATTTATTTGTAGACTGAGTTAGAGAAGGAAAGAAAGAGACGACGTGATGAAGCCTCTATGATGTCTGGTGAAAGTGAGGAGCTTCAGGGTAGAATTGAGGATTTAAAGAATGAAAATAAGATGACAGAAGATGCTCTGACCAAGGCCACAATGGCACATAGTTTACAAGTCAGTAATCTGAACACAGAAATTACCATCATCAATTCTCAATATGAGAAAGAAAGAGCATCTAAAGAAAAAGTGGATGCTGAGGTAGGTCTTACATACCATGAGTACATACTAACAGTCAATGGTACTTTGGATACAGAAAATTAAGATGTTTAGATGCATACCTGCCAACTTTTGAAAATGCCCATGGGGGTTTTAGCGCGCGACAACAATTTCAAAGGTTACAATTCTTTGCGACGACTTCTTTGCGCGTGCTGTTTTGTAGTCTAGAAAAAGTGTCATATTTGTAAGATGAGCTTACATGCCTTTTTCTTAAGTTTATTTGCATGATTCTAGTTATTATATCAGCAGAAAATATGAAGATGTAGCTGTAACTGTAGGACCAGGAATTATTTTCATGTGTAAGGATACTAAATAGTTGTTAATTTTTCCAATTTAAAATTATACACAAAGAAGGACCTTTATCAGGTTGGGAACAACACCTAGGGATCCCCCCTCAATTTTTGGACATTAAAAACCACTTTTTAAGTACAAATGAGCACACATTTATATTATTTAAAGAAACTTTTCCCAAAGAACTATATATCTTATGATCTATCTGGTATTATATGGTCAACACATGTCCAAGAATTTTGATATGTTCTTGGCCTTATATCTTCTTTATTATTCAAAATAATAGGACTCTTCATTTAGAAAAGCTGTTCCTAATATAATGTAAGAATTTCCCATTTTTAAGTTAATAAATCTACATTTTTCTATTTTATTTTTTACAAGAGTGACCCCTTGACTAAGGGAAGTTCCTCATTTAAGGGGTTCCTCATGTTGATGTGGGTGGGGGTCCATGTGAAAAATAATGAATAGTACATAATACTTTAAATGATTGTATACATAAATAAAATTATGTTACAGCAAGTGTACATGTAATGTCAATAAATTAGTGAATAAACTACTATTTATTATATTCATGATAGTACTGCATCATTGAAGTTTGTCAATCAGCCATGCTTTTATTCTTATTCTGTGTAAGAACCTCCTTGCAGTTGAAAAATCATTTGCCATGTTCACGTTTTTACAATTCTGACCAACAAACAGAGGAATAGGCCACAGACCACAATTAATTCCTCTATTAGTTCTTTATAACTTTTTGTCTCATTAAAAAAATTGAACCTAATCTTTTTGTCAAATTTTTTGTGTGTGTAATGTATAGTACTAGTCCAAAAACATATCCAAAATTCAGAAAGATTGCTCTGATGTAACTTACAAATTTAGCCAATACACATCCATACCCCTATGGACAAGTCAAGAGATGTTCCGAAAACTGAAAATATTGCCTTTTTGCACTTGACCTAATCACTCTTTCCATATTAAAATCAGTTAAAATACCTTCAACAAAAAGTTATTTCACCTCTCTTCTTTCATTTCCACCCCATAAAAACTAACAAATGAATGAAAAAGGCAAAGAAAAAAAATAAAGAAAAAATACACTATAATTAAGGGGAACTATATTCGTGAACAACAAAAAGCGGGGTCATTAATTGTGGTCTTGGGCCAATACAACACAAGTTCAATATCTAGCATGTTAAAATAATCTTGAGAGAAAACTCTTTTGATTGGCTGATTAATTTGATCATGAGAAACACACAATTTGATTGGCTGAACACGATTTTCCTCTATTGGACACAGTTCAAAATCGGGAACAACTAAGATGTTTTGATCATTGTCGTGTCTTCTTAATGTTTACTATTAAAAAAAAATATAGCATTAATTTTACATCATGTCACAACATTTGTGCAGAGGTTTAATCCTTCATTAATTTATTGTTTCATTCATTGGATTTTAAAGAGTCTGACAAAATTCTATCTCCTTTAAATTCAGTACTAATCCATGTAATTCTTTGAGAGGCCCAGAGAACATGACAGCTAAGAAGGAAAGAATTTTTAGAAGAAAAAAAAAAGAAAAAAATCATTTACTTTTAGAATCATAATCTAAGTCCAAATCCATAAGTCATTGAAATAAATTGGTAAGAAATACTTCAGTGTTGTTTTTTTTCTTAACAATTCAGCTTGAATCCTTGAAGACGAGATTACAGAGTAGTAGCTGGGAGGTTGACAAAGCAGAGCAGGCCAGGAGTGAAGTAGAGAGGTAGGTGTATGGGTGTTTTATACATTTAAATATTTTCCATTTCACCTTTCAACAATCTTAATTTTGACAAAGTACCAGTCATATATTTTCACAAGTACTGTTTTGAGATTGCATTGGAATTTAAATGGGAATAATCATGGTACTGGTACAAGACCATTATCTTAAGAAACTGTACTTCAGTCCATTAAACACTTGATGTTGACTTGTTTATTGTCTTGTTCAAGTCATTTACACCTTTCAAGTACCTTAACTTCAGAATGTTCTTTAAACAGTTAAGATAAACTTGTTTTAAACAGTTAACTATTGAAGTATATAAAAGTTAAACTGCAGATATATATAGGGAAGAAAATGAAGGCTTGTGTAGTGTTGTAAGTATTCCTTTTAAGAATTTTTATTTTGATTAAAATTTCAATTATTATTCCCCATGTCCTAGCGGAAGGGGCATTTAGTTTTGTTGTCATAAATCCAGTAAAAGTGATTAACATTCAGATATTCAGTTATACTTACTGGTTCCTGAAGTTATATTCTGATACAATTTTCTTTCTTTCTTATTTTCATTTAATTTTTTTCTGTAGGAGGTTACAGTATGAGAAGGAAGAATGGACAAAGCAGTTAGAAAGCAGTCAGAAAGATAACACTCTTCTAAAGGACCAACAACAGACTCTTTTACATAGATTATCTAGTCTAGAATCCAAATTAAACTCGGTAGAAAATGAGGTTAGTATTTTAATAGAAAGGGCTAGAAACAGTATATCCCTACAGTTGTTTAGCTTGAACAGATATAATTTACAACAATCTATAAATCGACAGGTTGAATTAATTCTTTTCTCTGGTAATTCTGTACATTTATTTAGTAAAAAGAAATTAAATTGAAGGATAAAAAATGACAAGTGAAGTATAGACATTTTTACATCATAAAATTGCATTTGCTATGCAATAATCCATGAACTGAAAACAGGTATATCGTTTGAGGATTCTTATTTCTAACAATATACAGCAATAGTTCCTCTGGTTTGTTGAACTGTTCAATCAATGTCTATGAATTTCTATTATGGTATAAACTATGGCAGTTATGCATAAACATATTTACGGTAATTTTTATTTTTTTTATCTTTATCACAGTTACATGTTGTCAATACTTCCCTGTTAGAGAGAACCAACCAGTTACAGCAATGTCAGAAAGACCTGGAATACTATAAATCAGCACAGGATAATTACGACCAGAACTATAAATTAGAAAAGGTATTTCAGAAGATCAAAATATGCAGTCATGATTGATCATGTTTGCCCTCAAATGAACAAAGTTCTATTTGATGTTTTGTTATATTTTCCTTGACAATCAAACTTTTCAGAAATTATTTTTTTCATAATTTACATTAATATTATAAGTATTTCCTGAAATTTCTTAGAAATACCAGGCTTATGATATAATTTGATATGCTTGATTCATGATTTATCTCATTAGTGATAATAGCGTCAAAATAGATGGAAATCCAAATCATAAATAGCATTGAAAACCAAAAAAAAGTCCAAAAGGTTGTGTTGTGTCAAATTTTGTTTAAGTTTTGGAACAAAAAATCAATAGTGCTTTTAACGATGTTGTAAGCGGTCTATGAATATAAAGAAAAGGAAGAAAAATGTTGTCTGTTTTCCAAGTGAACTTTTAGTGTCATCCTAAATAAAATATTTTCACAATGATGATTTATTTCTCATTTATTTATAGGAACTTAACTCTAAGCTCCAGACTAAAGTAGAAAGTCTACAAGAAAAGTAAGTTTTTGTAGTAACGATAGTACTGTTTTGAAGTTACCTGCCATAGGGAAGGATTATCCCTTAGTCTTGTATGAAGTCTAAATTCTTTTGTCAGATTTCCCCCCCTATTCTGAAGTATTAAACGTGTGTGTCCAACCATTTCATTGTTTTATCTCAGTATAGAAAAAGGTTCATCAGTATGCACAATGGAATCTTGAGATTTTTGCTTTTTACATTTAAGTTATAGGCATCAGGATTCCAACAATAAAAATCATACAATCAAAAAGAAAATATGAATCTAAAACTTTATGCCTAAACACTTCTTCAGTAATAGACTTGCTTGTCAGTGTAACTTTGATGGGTTTTTTTATTTGCAGAGTAACAGGTTTCCAACATGAAAATCTGACACTAAAACAGCAGTTAGAATCCCTTCAACATGTACTGAGTGATAGATCAGGAGAAGATGCTCATGAGAAGTTCACTAGCATGCTAGCTTCTCTCAAATCTGAGAATGAAAAGGTGAGTTGCAAACAGACAGTTGAATAGTATTTTTTAGGTAACAATTACCAATTACCTAGTATTCTAATAGCTTGTCTTGATATCCCTTGAATGTGCATACATTTGTCATTATGAGGCTTATGGCAAAATAGAAATTTAATGATTCTAGATTTCAAGTTCTCAGTTGAAAATAAACTATTACAAAGCATAATCTTGAAATGAGATTTATTCTGATGAGAGAAACCTACCAGGGTACCGGGTAATCATGACAATGTAATGAGTAATTCTATTTATATTTTTTGTAACAGTTACTCCAACAATGGTATATTTAAACATAAAAAAAAGAGTTAATTGTGATATTGTAATTTTTTATGCAAAAATTGAATATCTGAGCTACAACTACTCAAAATTGAAAAATACTTTTGTTTTAAAAGAACAAGTTATTTTTATGGGTTAAGTTTATTCACCCCATGCAATATTTATTCTTATGAAATTGCATTAACTATGGACATAAAACTATTTACTGGTTACTTGAGTTTATGTAAGCTGCATTTGGAAAAAGGACCTCGTAAACAATATGTAATAACAGTTAGTTTATCAATGTTAACCAGATTTTCCAGAAGTACCCTGAACTTCAGGTACGTTTTTGTGAAATTTGAAACTTTTTAACTGGTATGGTTTGGTAAATGTAGAATGATTAATAGGTTTTGTAAAATTAAACTGTAGTAATAGTGTAGTGAGGTAGTGTGAAGGATAATTCCCATTGGCCCTTCCTGATCTATTAAAATATGTTTCCTTTCCAACTAAGGCTCGATTAAACATGGAAGAAAGAAACTCAAGTCTCTCTGAACAAGTGACGAGATTAAAGGATGAAAACAGAAGTCTGGAAGGAAGGAGGGGTAACCTCGAACAAGATAATCAGCGACTTAACAGGGAATATACAGATATGTTTAAAAAATTATCTGTAGCTGAAGCCTCCCATGAAGTTAGCAGTAAGGTAACGGATAAGTTGCATGTTTCATAGACATATATTTTGCTATACTGCCTACTTGTACAATGCTAATTTAACTTACAAAAATAAATTAATCTTAGCTTTGACATAAAGCATTGTCGTAATATTTTGAATAGATATTAAAAGATGCACATAGATTTGTAGTATTTTTTCATCAAGTAGATCTTGTTTAAATTTTATTCTAATATTTTACTTGGACCTGCATGTACTGTAATTATTCCTTGGTGGTGTCAAATTTGTAAACATTTACATGTAACTGATAGAGATTATGAAACTTTTGTCTAACTTTTTTAAATGAATTTTGGTTATGTTATTATTTTATTTGAAAAATATGGATCTCATTTCAGGTACTTGATATTGCCTGTATCTTTTTTTTAAGCAGTTTCTATATTAACTACTTTTTGCTTAATATATTATAATTTTAAAAAAGAAAAAAGAAAACTTGTTATAAAGTTTATTTATAAATTAATCAAATATGACCACCAGGGAAAAGTTATAAGGAAATGTTTGATTTAAGGGTTTAATATTTGTCAGTTTTTGATGTAGCTGTTATTAGATGTTTTGCTAACATGCATTTTAATACTTTATATATGTGCACTTAGAGATATTGATAGATTTGCACACAGGATCAATAGCATTTGCTTAATTAGAAAATAGATACTTACACAAAACATGTACTGTTGAACAGGCTAAAGAACATCTAGAGTCAGAAAAACATAAACTTGCCATGGATCTAGAGAGGACTCAACAGAAATATGAGACTGCACAACAAAAATGTCTAGAGTTACAGACCAGGGTCACTGAAGTAACAGAGCATGTCAAGAAGGCTGAGAATGTCCGTGACCAAGCTAGGGCCGAGCTGTTGAACACATCTGTTAATCAAGACGAAGGCAACAAGATCAGAGTCAGTAGACCACATACATTTTCTTGATTATTTATCATGAGTCTGCCGTTTGTATACTTTCAACAGAAAGGAATTGCTTTTGTTATCAATTCTGTGTACATGATGATTTTTTTCATAATATAAGAAAGTAGACCGTATATAGGCTATGCATGCTATCTTAACTTATAAAATGGCTTGTAGTATATTTTAGTGAAAAATAACCTAAATGCTTTACATATAAATAATGTTGGTTTTTTTTTTAAATTATTCAAAATTGTCTTTAGATAATGTCACAAGGTCACAATTGATTTATATGTAACTTGATAAAGGTAAAACTATATATGAAAAAAATAGACATCATTTACACACTGCAGCTATCAACAAATTCACTGAATGCAATATGGAACAAAAATATGATGCTTTGTTGGTATTACCTTGTTTTTATTCCATGATCTTTTAATTCTGCGGAATATGTACATGTTTGTATTTGCATTCTGAAAAACAGAAATGGGAAGTAAAAAGTTTATAATTGCAGCAGGATTTGGAGGGAACTTTACATCATATACAGATAGACAATGCTAGATTAGACGCTGAACTTAAACATGAGAGACAAAGAGTTGAACAGTTACAGAAAGATCTACAAGACTCACAGAAGGTAGAAGCATGTCACAAATTTCAATATATTTTGATAGTTGAATTAAGAATATAATTTGCATAGAAATAGTTTAGACTGACCAAGTGGTTGACAGATGAATAAATGTAATCTCAAATTTCAAGAAAACATTCATATATGGGTAAAAGTTTGTTCATTCAAAGAAAATATTTGTAGAAATAATATTCGATGTCATTTGTATTTTCAGGTGCGAAATAGTCTGGAATCCCTCTGTTCAAATCTGAAATCAGCAAATAATATGTTAGAAGATAAGAGGGAGGTAAGTGTTGAGCCGTGTCCATGTGTTAAAACTATTGTTAAAAGTATGTCTACAACAGTTCACAAATAAAATAAGAGGTCACTTATAAGCCCCAAGTATTGTGTATTCAAAGAAAAATTGATGAATATTACAGAAAAGGCCTTCTGTAATGTTATAGTTCTGAAGAAAAGAATTGAATGTGTTCCAACAATATTACTAAAGTTCCTGACAAGAAAATTTGCATTTTATTTAATAACAGACAAGAATGCAAATATATGAGACTAAGAATAGAATCTTGGTTCAATTTTCTACCTCATTAAACCTGTGTGGGACATGTCATTGAGATTTATATCAATGAATATAAAACCGTGATGTCTACAATTTTTTCATTTATTAACTTGGTTACAAGCGTTTGATTTGTCAAACTATACAAGATCATGATATTGTCCATTAAACATAAAAGTATGATTTTTAAAGACACTCTTGAAGGAACCATAGTTCAATAGACTAGAATTATAAATGATATATACCATTTTTTTGGCATATTTCAAAGTGTTTGTATGCAATTGTAAGATTTTTTTTGACACATGACACACAATTTTATACTATGTAAAATCAATTACTCTGTAACACATATATTGATGTAGTAATTTATAAACATGTGTTTTTGATATATTCACAATGCTTCAACCTTTACTGTATATTTGTATAATTAAATGTGTTTTCTGTAAACTACAACCTAAAACTAAAAGGGATATGTAAAGCAGTTATTTTTTTAATTGTTAATTCTGTCACCTGCTGTGTTGATCCTATGCATGACGTCAGAGAACTTTTTTTCTAAAAATGGTATTCTTTATTTTATGAAGCTGTTATGTGTTCCTAATAATAAATCCTGACTAAATATGCCTGTATATATTTATGAATCGTTACATCAGTAAAGGTTGATAATTGTTGTAAATAACACATAAAGAGAGATAACACTATGATTTCAGCATGTTCAGTCAGATAATAGCATGGACGTAAGTGGGAGCATTTATTTTGTAGCTTGTAGTACTTTCATTGGGTAGCTGGTTTATACTTGCTTATTATTAGCTAGAACTAAATGCATGCTTTGTTTCTCCTATAGTGCTAATGGCATGGGTCTATGATTTATCCTTATTCCAACTACTATATGAGCTTATCTGAATTATTTTAACTTACAAGTACCTCTCTCTTAAGCATGACTTCCAGTCCTTTAGTGTAGTTATTTCTTAATACTGTTTAATTTATTCTGAAAGCCTCACCTCTCAAATATTGTTGTCTTTATCCTAATAGATTTTCCATTTCCAAATACCAAAATAGGCAAAATCATTAATTTAATGTCGTAAAGTTTTAAAAATATTCCCACAATTCCAGTGATTGACCTTGTTTTCATTAGAAGTTTGGACGAAAAATTCTGTATAACCTTAAAGAATTTTATTCTTAAAAGAAACCTATTTGTCTTTTAAAATGAAGAAATTTATTATTACTCTTGAGTTTTGATATTTTTTGCTTTCTTTATACAAATTAGTTTGAATTTGGTTAAAACTTCACAAATATTGTTTTATTCAACAAATCTTTTGCTAGGGGATGTGGAGACCATTCCTGCATACAAAATTCGCTATATTATGTATTTTCTTTTGCTGCATGTCAACATTAAGTAGAAATAGTAGATTAGCTTGATTTCTGCCATATAACTCTTGCATGCTGCAGTGTGTATACTATCAATACTATCTTTGAGCAATCTTTCCTATGGCTTGTTTATATAGGATGAGGTATCCACTCGTGTACTGTTAACACAGGAAGCAGAAGAAAACAAGGAACTCTGGGAAAAAGAGGTTATATCACGTTCTAAACTTGGTCTCAGGGTGAGTCTAATATCTTCTTCACTTTGCTTCATTTCTTGTGCTTTTTTTACATTTATTAGTAATTGGTAGTGGTAGTTACACATTTCAAACATAAATTACGTTATTAACTAAATGAAGATTTTTAAAAACTATGTTTTATTTCATGAATTTCACTGTTTTATTTTTGATACATAAATATTCAGACTATAATGTTGGATTAAATAAATTATTAGAACAGCTACATACATTCTAAATGTAAAAGTATTAATCAAAATGTCAGCCAGTTACGATCTCTACACATTTGATAAATTAGATAAGGCCACTCCAATTTAATTTTGTGTTCTTTGGACTGACTTGTTCCTGAAATTTTAAGACAAATCAAATTTATTCCTGGAGTTTCAAATATATTATTAGGCATGCAGATTTTAGGCCGCTTATTAATTAGTTGTAACTTCATATAGAATAGACAATGATATCATTTCCTTAAGATTTATTTTGACCAAAAAAGTCCAAAGAACAACATATAGTTAGTTAGATGTGGCTTTTTTGAAAAGAAATATGTTGAAATCAATCAAAATATGAAAAATAATAGTCTTGCTCCTAAAGTCTGATGAAGACATTCAGTGAATAATTGAGGATTTCTTGGTAGAATATGTGATTGTATGATGTGTTGTAGGTCTCACAGTATGAGAAGCAAAGACAAGAAGCATTGTCACATTTAGAAGAGGTAAGCTGTTAACAAAATTATTCTTAATAGACAAAATGTTTCAAAATACTGTAAATTTAGAAATTATTGCTTGCATTTATTACTGCGATTTTGTCAATTTCAACTTAAATGCTATTTTAATTTTTACGATTTTGGGAAAAGTCATGATTTATTCATTTAAAATATTACAAAATGCGAGTTTTAATTATTGCGTTTACAACTCTGTCGCATTATTTGCAATAATAAAAACCTCGCAATAATTCTGAATTTACAGTACCCTCTATGTAATGTTATTCCTGAAATGTGTAATGTTCTAACTAGTCAAAAATGTAATGGTCAAATTTTGAATTCTTGAACAGTGTCAGATTCATATATATAATATATATATAAGTCAGAAATTAAACAGTGTTAGAATTAAATTTTTATGCTGACAAATTTTTGTCACTTTACAGGATTTACACTTACACAAAACACCAATCATTTAGCCTCATGTCTGGTGCTCTTTACCACTTGACCACATCCACTGTAAAAAATATAACTTCAATAGTGGTAGTTTTACCTTGTAACAGAAGGAAAATCTAGAGAGTCATAAGACATATGTTTTAAATGTGTGTAGGTGTAATTTGGTTTTATTTTATTATTTGTAGGAAAGACGAAAGGCAAGAAAAGCTACAGAAAAAGTAAAAGTTGCTGAAACCAAGCTGGAAGTAGAACAGGAAAAGTATGTTTAAGTAGCTACAAACATGGCCCATATTTGTGAAGATTTAAATGATAAAATGTTTAATATTATGTAATTAGAAATTTGTATGTATGCTTAAATGACCTTATATTTTCCTGAAATTCTTCAAGTATGTAATATTTGTTTACAATCAATTGTAGGAATATAGAACTTCAGAAAGAGTTGGCTACTATGAAAGGTTACTTGAAGATGGCTAAGAGGAAACTGAAAGTAAGTACAAAGATATGGCTGTGATTGAATGAGGTGAATGGTAGATGCACTACAGGGCAATGATATATTGGCTATGGTGTTTTATCCTTACTTATGGTGGTATGTGTACATCAGTTATGTTGCACTGTGATATGTTTAGAACTATTTTGTATAGCAATCATATGAATAATCCTTTACCTATGACTGAAATGTGTTAGTCCATCAGTTTCATTACAGATTGAATGCAGATGAATGTCAGGCAAGGACCTGGTCTCTCTGTTTTATGCTAGAAAGTACCTGCTAATGTGACTTTTACAGATGTTATGATTTTTTGGCATCTTAAAATATACTTAATTAAGTTTTTTACATAGAAAGGAACTCTCTATGCAAAAGAATTACCTGAGAATTGATAATTAATAGAAATTGGAATTGTTTTGAACTTTCGTTGCTGAGGTCTGGCTAACTTCATGATTTTGTACTAAAGAGTAAATATTCACAAATAAAATTTAAATTGTAGGACCCAGAAAGTGTAGGTATTCGAGTGCACCTTTTAATTGCTAAAATAACTGATAATATTGTAGAGTTTAGCTGATGTAGTGATAATTTACACTTAAAGATTATTTATATTGCACACAGATTTAGCAGGGCTGACAGGAATGTTCTCAATACAAAGTTGTGGTTTCCCATCAAAAAGTTCCTCGTTATAGAGCCATATATAGCCAAAAAAAAATCTTTTTTCAGTGGTGAAATATAAATTTGTTCGTGAAATCCTACCAAACTTCCACGTCCCTATAAATTAAGTCATTCAAATCAATTTATTAGAGCTTGAAATGTAAAGATATTCAGTTAATGTTAATTCATTTGATTATAAATTAAGGAAGATTTGGTTAAACATCAGTGAGAAGAAAAAAACAAAATAGACACCCAAGAAAAAACTACAAAATATTCTAAAATCTTTCCATGTCTCTAATCCTAAAGCTTAGAATATAGGGATATATTTTATTTTCCTTTCCTGATTTAACATCTGCAGGACAATCATCATACCAAATCACTTCAAAGAACTTCCTGTCATCCCATTTACTAGCAGATTTGTAGTTTTTAATCTTTTTATTTTTTTATCTTGCAGTTACAGTGACTTTACATCTCATAACATTTGTTTAATAACAAAAATAAGGTCTTCAAAAGACATTAAATACTTTTTTAATGTTTTTCTATCTGCAGTGTAATAAATATTATTTGTTGCAGATTTTTTAAATGCATTAAACAATTATCTTTATAAATACTAATGAAACCTCATTTTCTATAGAACTTTTATACAAAGTGTGATACTATGAATATAGACACTACATACAGATAATACTGAACAAGAAATTGCCTTACTGTAGCTATAGTACATTTTACATTTTTATATTCATATAATCGGTCACATTGATATACTGTAAATTCAGAAACAATTGTGTGCATTTTTATTATGATTAGACAAAAATGTGATTTTGCGTTTTTTCGAAAAATCCTTTTCAGTTCACATAAAAAATTTCATAATTCAAGTTTGAATGATTGCGATTTTAACCCTGTCGCATTTTTCACAATAATAAAAGCGTCCCAAAAATTTCTGAATTTACAGTAATAAAAAAAACAACATTTATGATAGGGCTCTATCTAGATCAATAAACTTTACACAGTTCTTGATGGACAAAATTAGTGCTTGAACACTAAATCCAGTATTTTTGATTGTTTGAGTCTGGGTGTCAAAATTTTTATAACTTGGTCTTTCCAGCACAATTTTTCATACTCAGACTCAGAAATACACCAATCAAAATACTGTATTTGGTGTTTGGAGCACAAATTTTGTACTCCCAAATCCTGAGTTAATTTATATGACCAAGAGCACAGGCCTTGCAGACATAAAACGTTGGAGCACAATTATCTTACTGGGACGCCCCTGTTAATCTAGCAAATAATTGATTTGGTGTTTGAAGCACAAGTTTTGTACTCCCAAGTATTTAGAAAAGTTTAACGACCAAAGGCCCTGAAGTCACACAGTTAAAGTATCAATTTACATATTATTAAAGAAGTCAAAATGTGCCTTAGAAACTAATAAAGAGTAATTAACTGCACACTTTTGTAAGGGTCATAAAAAAGATGTAACTTTAGCTAACTATATTACTTTTGTTTTTTACCTATAACCTGTACCCTTAATACTAAACAAAAAGTGCAAAAACATTTATGCAATAGAGTTGCTTCCCTTTGCCTCACTGTTTCTTGTGTGAATTGCACAACTGTCTTAACATGCTATAAATCTAACATTGCACAGGTTCTGGACTCGAGTGATTCACGTGTGAACACCATCACCACAGAGTTTGACAAGGAAAGATTAACCATGGAAGGCACTCTCTCAGAGGCTAGACAACAGGTAGAATTATTTTATGTTATTTCCCATATGATGGACAACCGGAAAACTTTTGGATTTTCAGGTTATATATGCTTGACTATATTCTTGTTGTTTCATAGATTGTTTCAGAATAACTGTAAGGATGATAAAAAAACTTTAAAAATATTTGGAATATTCCAAAGGAACCAATCATGGATAATATAGGTTAAATTTTTAGATTTTAAAAAAATGTCGGCATTTCTTAAATAATAAAAGGTTTTAATGGCTAAAGATCCTACCAAGAATGTGATGGTATAAAATTATTTAAAATTTCTGGCATTATTTACAATACTTTATTGTAATAAAGGGGGGAAACATGCGGCTCATTTGTTGTTCAATATATATATTGTTATTTCCAATATTGTGTTTCATCTCCCCCAATATTTGTTGTGGTATAGATTGCCAGCTTACAGCAAACCGTGGAAAGTGAAGTGGACGAAAAAGAAAAATTACATTCCAAAAACGTACAACTTCAGACAAAAATTGCTTCTCTGAAACACTTGGAGAAAAATGTTGACAAATTGGAAAAGAGTAAATATAGATTGGAGGAAGACTACAAAATGTACAAGGTATCATGGGATCGTTGCCACTGAGCATGCTCACAGGAATGACTGAATTGCAAGAATTTATTGCATGTGTTCATCATTTTTTTTCAAACTTTTTATTTTTATTTTTTAATTGTATGTTGTTGGTGAAGGTCAGGCCTGCATGACATTTTCAGAATGTTTATGTTGTTATCCAAACACTCTTAAATTGATGTTAATGTCCTGCCTTGAATAATTATGTATGAACTGCATGAATCTAGCAGGGTGGATGCATTTCAGTATTCTGTTCATGTTGTAGTTGTGGTTTTTGGTTATAAGTAAAATTGCATGCAGGTTTCAAATAATTTGTGTATTGTAAGCATCATGAGTAACCTGATTGAAAATTCAGATGTCCTGATTTACAAAAAATGGCAGCACTATGATATCACAACTGTTTTACAGTGATTTGAATATGTGTTTGTTGTATGACTTGATCAGCTTTTTATCACAAATCACATACATCTGTTCTAAAAGACATTGATTTTTTTTCATTCAGTAATGCCGGTTTCTCAAAAACTATACATGATTTTTGTCTGCCTATAAGTTATAACTTTGCATGTGCTTCTTGAACTGTTAATTAGATATGTTTTATATATTCTAGTTCTATGTTTGGAACTTCAGTCATTTGAAAAAAATATATTTAACTCGTAACATCTAACAGTCATTTTTATAGATTTTTCTAATTATGTTTTTTGTTTTTTCATGAAAAAGGTTTTGATCTTGTCTATTTTTTTCAGTATTTCTGATGGTTCATATTTGCAGAGGGCTTCAATAAAACAGATTTTTTTTTTTTTAAATTCATGTAATTCTGGGAAAGAGAATTATCATATTTTGTTGTACTGAATTTTAAGCATTGCCATTAGATCATTATTAATATATTTTTTCCTTTATCTAAGCAGGCCAAGATGGAGAATGGTTATGTCAACAAAGATGAGCTTAATCAAAAGGAAAAGGAACTAGAGGCCCACTATAGGCTACAATTAAACAGGAAGTTAGATGAGATTAATAATTACCTGGAACAACAGGCACGTGCTAGGGAAAGGCTTGATAACTCCAGGGATGAAACAGAATATAAAATTAAAGATGCCAGGAGAAAACTGGAGGTATGAACACTGTTTTGTTTTTCTTAGTCAAAAAGTTGAATATAATAGAGTATTACTTGTAGTGTGTAAAAGCAAAGCATTGTACTTGATCAATCAAATTACTAATACTTTCCTTGCAATTAAAGACCTATTCCACATTGTTTAATACTACAAACTTGACATTTATATTTTTGTTCCTATTCACAGGATGAAAACACATCTTTAAAAATACAAAATGAGCAGATCAAAGCACAAAAGGACAGTAAGGAAATGGAAGCCAAACGTTTCCGTGACCTGTATGATAGTGAAATGCAGTGGAGGATGAGACTGAGTGAACAGTTAGTACGGACTACAGACAAGGCTTATGGGTACAAATCAAAGTTAGTGTAAGTGCCACTGGGTCTAGCTTCAATTAGCTTCTCTTGGTGGCTTTTCTCTTTCTATTTCCCAATAGTTACTTTAGGTGTCAGACCACCATTTTACCAACACTTTTTTTTTAAATTTTTTTTTTTATTGCTTTTTCGTATTATTGTTTACCTGAACTAGCAGATGAAACTCTTACTGATTGAGAAATATGCTTTGATAATTTTGTGCTCAAATTTACTTGTGCTTGCATCACAATTTTTAGTGTAGATTTGCTCAATAGCATTCTAATAAAAAAAAATTGTAACCCAATATGCTTTTTATACGACCCCAATAAAAATTTCGTCCGAAGACACTTTGGTTTCCGGATAAACACTTTAATTTAAGTGAATAGATCTTAATGATTTTTTTTTTCAGAAGGTTCAATACCACAAAAGGAATGTTGGGATTGATTTTGGGGATGATGGTCCAAACCGTTAAGAATTAGGGGCCCAATGGTCCCAACCGTTTAGGAATTAGGGGCCCAAAACAAGCATTTTACATAACTTGTTTACAAGTATTTCAATTGCACTGAAATTGTACCGCAATGTTTAAAATCACAAGTAGAAGGTTTGGATTCATTTAAGGGGTTATGGGGCCAAAGTTCAGGAATTAAGGGCCAAAAAGGGGCCAAAACAAGCATTTTTCTATTTTCCAGACAATAACATGTGTGTAATTGCATTTATCTCTCTGAAATTGTACCACAATGTACCATATAACAAAGGGAAGGCTCATTTTATTTTTAAGGGATTTTTTAATTTTTAACATTTCAAAATTTTGAATTTTGAAACGTTTCAAGAAAAAATATTCAATTGCACAGTATTAAAAATAGATGTGTTAGATTTTTGACCACATTAATTTTGTGGCAAAAACCTATATAATGTCAAAAATTTGATCACAATCAAAATTCAGACCGTATCAAGCTTGTATATTGTGACCAAATTTGCCCCAACTGTTCAGGGTTCGACCGCTGGGGTCGTATAAAGGTTTGCCCTGCGGAGCACCTGGTTTAAGAAGTAAGAAACTTCCCACACACATCTCAGCAAGACTTTTTAAAAGCATTGGTTTAGAATAAGCAAGTAAAAAGTTGATACATGTATATAAAGAATATACCGGTACACAGTTTTCATGAAAGTAAACATAAGGTTAAATGTATAGAGAATATGAATTTTCAAAAAAATTTTTTAATATATAGGGATTTTGAATTGGTAGTCTGACACCTATAGCTTTTCAGCTTTAAAGCAATTTATGTGCAATACTATATCATGATATAAATACCCATTTATAACTTTTTCCTGAAATAACCATGTAACAAATCAAATCTTGTTTCTTTCATAATACAAACAAATATGTAGAATGGAATTAAAGGGATTTTGGGGGGGGGGGGGGGGGGGGGCAAAATTTGAGACAGATTTACAACTTGTTTGAAAATTTGATAATAGTAGTATTGTCTGTCCAGATTGAAAGACAAGAATGATTATTTGGTGATGGCAAAATATCTGCCTTTTAACCTTTTGGTGTTTGTTTTTAATCACATTTTAGAAGTTTTTTCACTGATTGTGTTTATGAAAATAGTTGTTGATTTTTCATTGTCAAACATGAAACAAGATTTGAATTGACCTGTATAATTAGTATATGATTTATGTAGACATTGTATCTGATATACAAAATGTACATTGCAAAGCCTTCAACCTATACCAAAGTATTAATCACATAGTTATATCAATCTTTTCACACTTTTTTCATTCTCCTCTTTATAGTAGAGGGATCTATTGGAATACCTTAGCCTTTGTCTGTGTGGCTTTTATTTTATGTTTATGTTCATTTTCAGTTCTCAGGTAATATATAAGTAAACTTCAGAATAAGGTATTGTTATAATGAGCAACAAAAAATGTTATTACCGGTATTTATATAAAGAATATCGGGTTTTATACACACTTGTGTCGTTAAATATCAGCCATGCCACAGTGTGAACCCTTCTGGTGAGTGAGCACGGCAAAGAGGTAAAAAGCTTCACATTGTTCAGAGCAGCTGACATTTTAAAATATCTATACGAGGAAAACCTAATTATCTGTTTATCTTTTTATTACTGGTCTTTACCCCCTCCCTATAACAAACTCCTGCTTTAAATTGCGTTACGAGAACTTAAACGAAAAATTCAGCTATTTTTATGTTTATAAAGGGGTATAACTCAAGAATGGTAAAGTGACACCACCCAATTTTGAACTTGATCTGTGTTTTGTGGTAATAAGCATTGTGTTTAAGTTTTATAACATTTTGTTGAGGCAAACAATAAAAAGAGAGAAAATAAATAATTTGGGGATGTACAGATAGATAGGGTGGACAAGTGCAGCATTTTTAATGCCCCCTACACTATGGCAGGGGCTTTCAAATTGGAAAAATGTGGAAAGCAAACATTTATCAATGATTAAGAACCCAAAATGATTTATTCTAGCATTTATATTTATCTTGCAGTGCTGAGAGACAGAGAGGACGAATTCAGAACAATTTATCATTTTCTACACCAGTTAATGGTAATGCAATGGACTATAGCAGATTGAGTATGAATGGTGACGACATTCTCAGTAACAGACTGAGGGTGGAATTAGATCGGAGCATAGCCAAACATTTAGAAGCAGGTAAGTGTCATCACTGTTCAATAAGGCTTGTCCTCTACTTTTAAAAGTACAAGAGCTACTGTTGTTATGAATTTAATTCAACATCACAAAATCCTGAAGTCTTGACTGTGTATTTGAATTGAAGGAACAATTTATCAGAGAAAACAAAATAGAAATGGTTATTGACGGGTGTAATCAATTTAATGTCATAAAAAAAAAGAAGATGTTGTATGATTGCTTATGAAACAACTCTCCAAGAGACCAAATGACACAGAAATGAACAATTATAGGTCATTATTTGATCTTCAACAATGAGCAAATCCCATACCGCAAAGTTTCAGCTATAAAAGGCCATGAAATGACAAATGTAAAACAATTCAAACTAGACAACTAACAGCCTAATTTATGTACAAAAATAAACAAAAAGCAAATATGTAACACATAAACAAAGAAAGCCACTGAATTACAGGCTCCTGACTTGAAACAGGCACATATATACATAATGTCACGACGTTAAACATGTTAGCGGGATCCAAACCATCCCCTAACCTGAAACAGTGGTGGAACAGAGCAACAGAAGAACAAGCTATAAAAAATCAGTTGTAAAAAACTCATCAGATGGATACAAATATAAAAACATCTGACAAAAACACTGTGTGCATGGCTGGTACTTGTATATCCCAACAACAAAAAGATACTGAAATTAAACTTTTAGTCCTACTTCTACATTATGTAACCCTTGTCAAAATTGCCAAAAAGAATTAAAGAATATTTTTATGCCCCGCCTACCATAGTAGTAGGGGCATTATGTTTTCTGGTCTGTGCCTCCGTTCTTTCGTCCGTCCATTCGTCAGTTCGTTCGTCTGTCCGTTCGTTCGTCCTATGTCAGGTTAAAGTTTTTGGTCGAGGTAGTTTATCATGAAGTGATAGTTGCATCCATTTGTAACTTTACATACATAGTCATTATGATTGGGAATTTCTAAAAAGTACTACAAAATTAGGTTTAGGTTCACATTTCATGGTTCATTGAACATGAAAATGAGATTGTGTGAAACAGCTCTTTGTCAGGTTAAAGTTTTTGGTCGAGGTAGTTTATCATGAAGTTATAGTTGCATCCATTTGTAACTTTACATACATAGTCATTATGATTGGGAATTTCTAAAAAGTACTACAAATTTAGGTTTAGGTTCACATTTCATGGTTCATTGAACATGAAAATGAGATTGTGTGAAACAGCTCTTTTTCAGGTTAAAGTTTTTGGTCGAGGTAGTTTATCATGAAGTTATAGTTGCATCCATTTGTAACTTTACATACATAGTCATTATGATTGGTAATTTCTAAAAAGTACTACAAATTTAGGTTTAGGTTCACATTTCATGGTTCATTGAACATGAAAATGAGATTGTGTGAAACAGCTCTTTTTCAGGTTAAAGTTTTTGGTCGAGGTAGTTTATCATGAAGTTGAAGTCCAATCAACTTGAAACTTAGTACACATGTTTCTTATGATATGATCTTTCTAATTTTATAGCCAAATTAAACTTTTGACCCCAATTTCACGGTCCACTGAACATAGAAAATGAAAGTGCATGTTTCAGGTTAAAGTTTTTGGTCAAGGTATTTTTTGATGAAGTTGAAGTCAAATCAACTTGAAACTTAGTACACATGTTCCCTATGGTATTATCTTTCTAATTTTAATGCCTAAATATATTTTTATCCAATTTCACGGTCCATTGAACATGGAAAATGATAGTGCGAGTGGGGCATCCGTGTACTTTGGACACATTCTTGTTTTTAATTGTTTCAAGTCTAATTCTACCTGCTGTGCTTTTAAAAAAAAAAAAAAATAGTTAAGTGGTGTAGTTAATCATTCAGTGAAAAACACTAGTACCGGCAACTTACATTTATATATTTATTTCTTTTGTAGCTCCCCATGACAACATACAGCCTGCGATACGAACTCACGACGACAGTATCATGAACTCTTCGTTTGCCAAATCTAGTGCAGAATACTTAGAACTGTTAAAACGTAAATACTGTGTATAGCAGTGCCATATATGGTAGAATCTTTATAACATGTGTTCTATTGACCGTCCAGCCAATGATATTATTGTGATACTCTGTTAAAGATTAATACTGATCGAAATCTGTGTATGATTGCACAGGGGGGTTAGTAAGGGAATTTATAGTCATTACAGGTTTTAGTTTTCAAATTTTATGGAAAAACTGCCAAACATTTAGTTTTGTTTTAGTGTAAAATCAGTTGATGATGCAGTTAGTTTTTCATGTTATTTGTTTTCATTTTAATATATACATCTAAAACTTTATCATTGTTTTATGATCACATTTTTATAATAAGATTATGCAAATTGCAATAGTCATATATAGAATAATTATGCAGTAATCAATATGCACAATGACTTCCATATTTATGTGATAATTTGACTGTTTTACTCTTTTAGTTCAAAGTTTAAAGTGAATGTCAATTATTGTCCAGTCAATTTTGATTATTTTATGGTTTATAAGAACTTTATTAATTTTCAAGTGCTAATCTATGTGTGATTCAGATAATGTTCAACTCTTAAAAGAAATATCAAGTATATACTCCCAGTAGTTGTTGTATTCATAACCAGTGTTTCTTTATATATACACGTAGAAAACTGTAATAGATCACCTTTAGATAATCCGTTATCTCCCTTTTGCCCAGTTCTTGAATATCTGAAGTGAGCAACAACAAAAAAAGAAAACTTCTTTTGTGCAACACAATTCTTTATTATTTGCATTGTTTAAATCACCTGGGAAAATTGTATTTATATATTAGTCCTAAGATCTCTAGTTAAACATGAATATTCATTATTTGGTGTAAAATGTGGTGCATATGTTTGCAACTGCTTTGAGAAAAATCTTAAGAACTAAAATAAGTCAATTTGTAGCTTCTGATTTTAGCTCTGGACTTATAAAAAGTGTCTGAATACTATTTCATCATTACACAAATCATCTTTTTTTGAATTTTATTCTGTAAGCTTTAAAATCTATAATGGCTTCTTCCAACAGCTATTGCTTGAGCCACCCATTTTAGAATTTTTTGTGTGGTTAAATGTTAGAAAGCATACATGTATGAACTGTTGTATTTCCACTGTTTGATCAGTTTATATTCCGAGTGTGACATGTGATTCAGTCAGTCAAAAAGTGTTAATAGTATTTATGAATGGGTTCTTTTTTATGTTGTTCAAATTGATTTTATTAGGTTGTTATTGTTGTTGTTGGTCTGTTGTTGCAGTTAAATCATTGATTGATTTTTTTAACTGGAAGATAATTTTGGATTGGTGTATTACCTATTGAACCGAAAAAGAATCATGGAGAAAGTAAAAGTCATATGATATTAAAGCTATCCAGGTCAAGCATAGAATTTTATCAGATTTGCTTTGATTTTTAGTATTTAGGTGATTTATTTTTAATATATCAATGATATTAATGTGATTAAAGGGTAAATTTACAACTCAACAACCATAATACCTTGATGATATGTTCATCAAAATTATTTAGCATAGGTAGCAAGACTAAATATGAATGTGAGTTAGTCATTAATTTATGATTATAAATAGTTGACCCCTGAGGTCCATGTAATGAAAGTGAAAGTAGAAATTATTTTGTTGACAATCTTGTTATTTCAATCTTGGTATTGTGTGATTTTCTGTTAATTGAGAAATGAATGAGAGTCAGCGATGACAAAAAGTGGCATTTTAAGATATAAATTTGTCAACACATGTGATAGAAATGTGTACATGTATCCTTCCACATGAGTGATAAAAAAATTTGCATGTTTTTTTCCACACAAAAGATAGAATATGTTCATGTATCCGTCCACATGTGGGATAAAATTCGTGCATGACATTGTCTCCGTCCATTGTTTTGTTTAGTGTTAAATGTCTTGGGCATTGCCAGACCCCTCATGAGTCAAAATTGTTTTTTGTGTGTTCCATACAAATCAGATGATCATGAAATATTCTTTCTGTTTTCGTTGTCATTTCTATGAAAGAATATTTCACTCATTCAGATCCATTCATCAACATTGTTTACATGGGATAACATTTGAATTCATGAGAATTTTATAATATAGTGAACGTTATTTTAGTATCTATAGTATTGTACTCGGTATATCCAAAGCCAGTTTAACTGCAATATTAGCATATCAAATAATATTTGACAATTATTATATTTATATCAAGTCACAATTTATTGTTTTCATTTTTTATACGTTTAATTTATTCACATTTTATTTGTTACTCATTTTGTAAAACTTTATACATCAAAACAGTTATTTTAATAAAATATATCAAACAGATGTCTTTGTCAATATGCATTGTTACCATGGCCTGCAATTTAAATTGCTCTGGTTCCTGGCTACTGTTGTCACAATGCTAATATAGTTAAGTAAGTAATGATAAATGGTCATTTTGGCGTTTGTTTTGTGTTTGATTGTAAAGAAACTATGGATAAAGATCATTATGGTGTACATGTTGTGTTACAGAAACTAATGATATAAGGTCATTTTTACCTAACGGCAAACATTTGAAAAATTTGGTAGTATATGTGTATTACGTTGTTGTCGTCCAAAGACAGATGGTTTCCAGAAAATAATTTTAGTATTAGTAAAAAGAAATCCATAACATTTTAACACATTGTTTATAACCACAAAAGGAAGGTTGGTATTGATTTTGGGGGTTGTGGTCCCATATGGGGTTGGGGACAAAAACAAGCATTTATATAGTTGCAGGACAATAAGTGGTGTACAAGTATTTTAATTGCTCTGAAATTGTACCACAATGTTTAATACCATAAGTAGAAAATTGATTTATTTTAGGGGTTATGGGTCAAACAGTGTAGGAATTAAGGACCAAAAACAAGCATATTTCTAATTTCAGGACAATAACTTGTGTGTAACTGTATGGATCACTCTGACATTGCACCACAAGGTTCCATATAACGAAGGGAAGGCTGGGATTTAGTTTTGGGTTAATTTCCCTGAACATGTAGAAAAAGGGGCCAAAAAAAGATTTTTTTTTAGTTTACAGATACTTGTGTTTAAGTGTATGGATCTCTCTGAATTTATATAACAAGGTTTCTTACAACAAGGAAAGGCTGGAAATGAGTTTTGGGGTTCTTGCCCCCAGAGGATTTTAACCAATGGGTGTTTATACTAGTTTGGGACCAAAAAAGGGGCCACAATAAGCATTTTTGTAGTTTTCAGTCAATAACTTATATGTTTAAGTGTATGAATCTCAATGAAATTATACCACAAGTTCCCATATCACAAAGGGGTGGTTATGGGGATTATGGCTCAAATCATTTAGCAAATAGGGGAAACAAAGTTTTTTCTGGTTAAAGGACAATTTAGACAATTTAAAAGCAGACTTAGCAGTGTAAGGGAGGTAATCCAATTCTATATAAAGAATACTGTTGTATATATGTTTGATTAGCTCCCTTACACTGCTTGAAAATTTAGAAGTAATTATTCATTAATATTAATTTTGACCATGAGGCATGACTGTATGATATGTTATATTTTAATATTCTATGATGTATTTAAATAAATAGTTATTGTTTCAAACTCCATTAGAAATTTGAATTGAGATTATTTTTGGAATACAGGAAAGGGGAGGGGTACAATTTTTCTCATTTTAGATTTCAGATACATGTATTGAAAAAAATTTCTTCGAATATTTGTTTCTTTGAGGGGATTAATATTCAACAGCATAGTGAATTGCTCAAAAGCAAAATCCAAAAATTAAGTTCATTAGATCACTTTTATTCAGTGTCAGAAACCTATGCTGTATCAACTATTTAATCAATCCAAAGAGCTGTATCCAGCTCAAATGTTGTGTCCATACTTGCCCCAAATTTTTAGGGTTCAGATCTCTGTAGTTGAATAAAGCTGGGGCTGGTGGAGCAGCTGATTGTCGTTGGGCTTTGTGTTTGATAATAAAGAAACACTGGATAAGAGATTATTTTGGTATACCTTTTGTGTTCGATAGTAAAGATACTAAGGATTTTAGGTTATTTCAGCATTGGCTTTACTTTTCCCATTCTCAAGTTTCAATGTACCTAAAAGATTGACTAGAGTATAGGCTGGAATTTCATTGTTGTGATTTAAAAACTTGATTCATAAAGAAGCACAATATATTTCAACAAATTTTATTAAATATATTTTCATATAAAACATTTGTCATTAAATAGTATAGATTAAAATTATAAATTAAGTTTTATAACTGAGAGTAAATATACTCAACCTTAACTTCTGAACAACAATATAAAAAAAGGATATCAATAACAATTTTTTCATGTTCTAAAATTCTTATCGGTAAGTACATCACATATGCTTTAAGAAACTGTATAACAGTAACATGTGAAATAAGACAGCATACTTTATTTTTGAACACAAAACAAATATTCCCAGTAAGATGTAAATCAAACATAAGAATGAAATACAACACTTTTGAACATCCAGGGCCCTGGATAATAAATAAAAGTTAAAAAAAAAATAACATTTTTAAATATTAAAATTATTTTCCTATACATTGCTGATTATATATTTAATTTAATGTTGGAATTTGAAGGTATATGCAAACTGACTGATTGTCAATAGTTTAAAATCTTTTAAATTACAACAAAACTTAAAATGATATATATAGCATTAAAGTGGTATCTAATGCTACAGGGAGATAACTCTGTAAAAATACGCTAAAGGTTTTAGTTGTATTGTTTAGGAAATATTAAGCTTCTCAATGACCAAAATTAGGGTTTGTCAAAGTGCTATATATGCAACAAAATTTTCTGGTAAAGTATATAGTTCAAAGTTTTTGAAATTTTTATGTTTTTGTAAAAGGGTCCAAGTTAATATTTTGTCAAAATTTTATGAAAATTAAACAAACAAAATTCATTTGTAGTCGAGGTGTTTGGTACCACCTTTACATCCTGGATTTCAATAAATTGTTATTTATCCATATTTGTTTGACAAATAATGGACAGGAAAGATAACTAACATCTATTTTCTACCAAGTGTACAAATTCATATTAAAAAAATATATATAAAAATTATCAACCCAATGTCAATTTTGTGACAATAAATAAAATATCTTTCAATCTTTTTTTAAAATACAATAAATTAATCTCACATATTTAAAAAAAAATATATATTTATTTATCACTTCATATTTTGAAAGTCTAACAATGCTCACATAAAACCAACCACATAGGCCAACTTAATGATGGAACTTTATATCACAATATGTTGGCATTGGATCATTATGTTATGTAAAAAAAAAAAACATGAAAAAATCCCTTGCACAGCTGATATTATCAAAATCTTTGAAAAGAGAAGGTATTGAAAACAAAAAGCAATGAAAGAATTCATGTTAAGTTCAGTCACCTTTGAAAGCAAACTTTTTGCCTCAGCAATATTGACTTCAAAGCCTCTCAATTTTTTAAATAGCTGTTAATAAAATTAAAAACTAACTGACTCTCTGCAAGAAATTGATTCACATGTTTATGGTTTTGGTTCAAATTATGCATATGAAATACGCCAATCAAACTTTTAAATATACAAATAGACAAACAGTTAATGCCTTTTAACCTGTATAAATCGAGCTGAAGTGTGATATTTCAATAACATAATAGGCTTATATCACATCTTTTATTTCTGTATTTCAAAAATGGAAAAAAAAAGATAAAAGTTTAATACAACAGTACCATTTAAATAAATGAAAATATTTTAAAATTACACATTCTCTTCTAAAACACTTGACCATTCATTATTTTAGAGTTGACAACACTTAACTTTTCTTAACAGAAGGGCATTTAAAATGCAATCCTACAGATTTAACAATTCAATAAATTCTGGATAATACGGTATTCAGTATTCTTGTTGAATACTGTTAATTTAAGTTTCCCTGATCTATTTAAAGCTTCAGTTGTCAACAATGTACCGTTAGGTTTCACTGATCAACATAAATAACAACAATATAAGTAACACTGATCTATATAACATTCATCAACAACCACACCCTGACTGTGTAGCTAATACAGTACTTTGTTGCTTTAGATGGATGGCTTCAGGGTTGGTTGCTGCTTGTCTCATAGACTCTGAAAATCCTTCCATCTCTGTGTGTTTTATCATCATCTCTTCCATCAAAAATCTAAAATTACAAGGAAAATACATATTGCTTAGTTACTTTTGTTAACTATTCTGACATCAGACTTCTTTTGAGTTTTTATTGTGCATACTGCTATGTTTGTTTGATCTACATTGACTTGCAGTATAGGAGGGTTGAGATCTAATAAAACATGTTTAACCCCGCCAAATTTTTGCACCTGTACCAAGTCAGGAGCCTCTGGCCTTTGTTAGTCTTGTAATATTTAATTTTAGTTCATTTATATGTTTTGGAGTAGTATGACTTCCATTTTCACTGATCTAGTACACATTTTTGTTTAGGGGTCAGGTGAAGTCTACCTCAAGGTGCAGGATTTTCTTGCTGCATTGAATACCCATTGGTGGCCTTCGGCTGTTTGTTTTATTACTCTTTGGATACTTTGTTGTCTCATTGACACATTCCACATTTCCATTCTCAACTTTATTAGATAATTTAATACCAGTCTTCAATCAATCAATCATCCCTATTTATGACCTTACATGTGTTTTCTTTATTATCATCCCTATTTGGAGGACTATACTACAATGTGAATGTATTTCCTGCTTTTAATCCTCTATTTCAAAATGTCCTAATTAACTTGTATACTATAATCTTACTATTTTTTTGTAACAAACATTAGATCAGTGCATTCTTCTATCAAGATGAGGATTGTACGGTTGATGTGGACATTTCTTGGGTATGTATAGTGTGTACCTTATGTATTGATTATTTCCCTTACAAAAATGAAGGTTATTCAAAATTAAAACCTCTTTCTAAAATTTAAAAAAATATATATCTACGTTCTAAGACTTATTCATAATAACTAACCTCATTGGTTCTTCAATCATTATACCCTCTTTGACTGATATTTCAGTCCAGCCAATGAAATCATGTTCTCTACACATTTCTTCTATCTCAGACTGTTCCACTTCTCTATGACTGAGATCACACTATCAAAACAAAAGTATAAGAAAGTTACAAATACTTCATTTTCTCCATTACTTGAAGGAATATAAATTTAAAAGTTTGAGAATGTATTTTTTATGTCATGAGGAACATATTTAGATGATACGTTAAAAATCCAAGACTTTCCTTTTAAGGCAAGCACAATAGTCATGGTAAATAAAACTGAATTTCATGAGTCCAAAATTTTTTAATATGAGTTTTACTGTTCAGTTTGTTCTCAAGGCTAGTTTCCAGAATTCTATTAAACCATGAAATCAAGTTTCCACAAAAATATAATTTTTATCCTCATAGATTTAAATGAATCACTATATTTGTCTTATTTTTGGTTAATGTTATGAGAAATAATTGTTTAAAATCTCACTGGTTTAAAGTTACATGAATTTCAGGTGAAAATTGTCAACTAATCAATAATTACCTTGTTTGCTAAAAGTAAGCAAGGGACTGGGGTACCATCAGTTAATGAACACTTAGAATCTAGGTCCTTTTTCCAGTTTACGGCATTTTGGAATGTGGATCGTTGTGTCAGATCAAACATTATGACACAAGCATGGGCATCTTTGTAATAGACTCTGGTCATTGATGTAAACCTTTCTTGCCCTAAAAAAAGTTTTCAATATAAGGCCTAATATAAAATATTGTTTGCTTCCCCAATCACAACCGACCCTGCGAAAATAGTCGGACTCATAGAATTTTATTGTCAAAACTAAGTCAAATATTATTTTACTCATTTCTGATTTTCAGGCTTCAGATTAACCGATATTGTTCCAATATTTTGGAAAAGATAAAATTATTTCCCTACCAGGGTTGGCAAGGACAAAATTGGGGAAACAAGCAATATATTAATTTAGGCCTAAGTAAACTGTTAAGTAGTTTGATTACTTTTGAATTTTATTGACAATTAAAAAAAGATAAATTGAAAACATGTATGAAATAAAGAAATAGGAGATATTAATTATCTCTTATTGATCAATAGTCTTCATCTTTTTGATATGTTTTCTATCTGATATTAATTTTTTTTTTCTACTTTCATTTCCCCCTATTATAACACAGACTTTGCTAACTGCACTTTTTACCAGTATCTCTCCATATACTTAACTGTACCTGCTATGTCCCACAGCTGTAGTTTGATCATCTGGTTTTCTGTCCATTTCACAACTTTTAGTGCAAAATCAACTGTAATAAAAAATCAGTAACTTTTAAGTACTTGAGTCATATTTCTAATCGTCAGTTTGGCTATCGTAATTATTTGGAGTCTGACTTTGGAAAATTGCTTATCTTTTATTTTTGTATAGTTGGTTTATTGGGTTAAACAGAAGTGATTGTTTATATATCTATTTTTGTTGAAAAATTCTGACATTTACACCATACCATAAACAATGATATGCATCAATAAAACCAGTCCATGTCATGCTCACACTATCAAATTTTTACAAATAATTTTACTTTTCCTAAATCTCTCAGTCCATTGTCAGAAATTTAAAAATGTGTAAAAATATCTGTATTTTTATTATTATAAATAATTTATCTTATTATATAGCAATATAATATTTCCTACAGAAAGTAACCAAAAGTTAGCGTGCAATAAATTCCATTATTGCACTAGTGCAATAAATCTTCAAAATTCATGCCGTCATCAAAGACAAAAACTCAGTTTAAACCAATTTTTACTTTCAAATATTATATTGCTTTACAATAAAAGGGTTATTGCATGAATATTGGGGAATATTGTCCCTCGTAGAACATATATTGCACTCGCAAGCTTGTGCAATATAAAATTCTACTCGGGACAATACTCCCCAATATTCATGCAATAACCCTATAATATAGGTCTTATATCATTTCAACACACTCTGATCCATTTAAACAGTTTATCTTTAAATTGACCTTTCAATACCATTTCTTTAAAGGTCACTCAAGTTTAAATCCTCTTATTTCTTAGTACAGATTATAATGTTCAACATTCACCATTGTCATTATTGTTATCCTGTTTTACAAAAGAATGTAACTTTTCTAAATATTATGAAAAAAATATGTGTAAGAAATAAACTTGAAATCTCAAGTAAACATAACTTTTTAATTGTCCTAGTTATGCATTTAATATTTGCCACTTGACCTGAAGCAACCAACAATCAATCATCCTTTCCGTTTCGTAAAAATAATTTCTTATATATCATGCTTTAGTATGGAGCTTATTGAACTTTGATATGGATCAAGGGATTATCGTAACCAGGGAGGATATTGAAAAGAGACATGTTATAATCTTTTTATCACCATGAGTAATAACTCTTTTTATATCCCCTACCTTAATTCCTGAATCTTTTGACATATTGACAAAATAAGAATAACAAACAACATTATATCAAATTCTGATTTTTGATTTTTCCCCCATTTTTTTTATATAATTATACTACTGCTATTGACCATATATTTTTTGCACTTTAGATGTAAATATATATAGTTTGCATTTATTTTTATGGTAACACAAAATGGATCTCTTTTTACAGTATTTGAGTTGAGTCAGACTTCATCACTTAATATAGACCAAAATTTTAATATAATCTATAAAGATGTTATAATGATATTATTAGATCTTTAAAACTTAAAATTATATATCTTAAATGAAGATAAAACCCAAAACAAAAATATATGTTGAATAAGACAAAACAACATTTATCCTGTTATAATGGTAAACTGAACTCCAATAACAGTGTATTATTTTACCAGTTTCCACCGACATGACCTAATACAATCAATGTATGAGAAATATGTGTTTGTCATTAATGAAGTTTCTAACCAATGAACTTCTTTCAGTTGATTTGAAATAGATTATTTCATACACAAAAGAGATATATATAACTAGAGGCTCTAAAGAGCCTGTGTCGCTCACCTTGGTATAAAGGAAGCAGACAGTTCATGACAAAATTGTGTTTAGGTGATTGTGATGCTTACAATTATCTCTATCTATAAAGAATTTGTCCGTGTAGTTTCAGTGGAAAATGTTAGTAAAAATCTACAAATTGTATGAAATTGTTAAAAATTTATTATCAAGGACAATAACTTCTTTGGGGTCAATTGACCATTTTGGTCATTTTGACTTATTTTTTAGTCTTAAATTGCTGTACATTATTGCTGTTTACAGTTTATCTCTATCTATAATAATATTCAAGATAATAAACCAAAACAGCAAAATTTCCTTAAAATTACCAATTTAGGGGCAGCAACCTAACAACGAGATGTCCGATTCATCTAAAAATTTCAGGGCAGATAGATCTTCACCAGATATACAATTTTACCCCAGTCAGATTTGCTCTTAATGCTTTGGTTTTTGAGTTATAAACCAAAAACTGCATTTTCCCCCTATGTTCTTTTTGGAGCCGTAGAGGCCATCTTGGTTGGTTTGCCCAGTCACAAAACACATTTTTAAACTAGATAGCCTAATAATGATTCTGGCTATGTTTGGTAAAATTTGGCCCAGTAGTTTCAGAGGAGAAGATTTTTGTAAAAGTTAACTAAGATTTACGAAAAATGGTTAAAAATTGACTATAAAGGGCAAAAACTTCTAAAGGGGTCAATTGACCATTTTAGTCCTGTTGACTTATTGGTAAATCTTACTTTGCTGAACATTATTGCTGTTTACAGTTTATCTCTATCCATAATAATATAAGATAATAACCCAAAACAGAAAAATTTCCTTAAAATTACCAATTTAGGGGCAGCAACCTAACAACGAGTTGTCCAATTCATCTGAAAATTCCAGGACAGATAGATCTTGACCAGATAAACAATTTTACTCTCTCAGATTTGCTCTAAATGCTTTGGTTTTTGAGTTATAAGCCAAAAACTGCATTTTACCCCTATGTTCTATTTTTAGCCGTGGCGGCCATCTTGGTTGGTTTGCCCGGTCACAAAACACCATTTTTAAACTAGATACATCAATGATGATTGTGGCCAAGTTTGGATTAATTTGGCCAAGTAGTTTCAGAGGAGAAGATTTTTTAAAAGATCATGGAGATTTACGAAAAATGGTTAAAAATTGACTATAAAGGGCAATAATTCCTAAAGGGGTCAACTGACCATCTTGGTCATGTTGACTTATTTGTAAATCTTACTTTGCTGAACATTATTGCTGTTTACAGTTTATCTCCATCTATAACAATATTCAAGATAATAACCAAAAACAGTAAAATTTCCTTAAAATTACCAATTTAGGGGCAGCAACCCAACAATGGGTTGTCTGATTCATCTGAAAAATTTCCGAGCAGATAGATCTTGACCAGACAAACAATTTTACCCTTTGTCAGATTTGCTCTAAATGCTTTGGTTTCTGAGTTATAAGCCAAAAACTGCATTTTACCCCTATGTTCTATTTTTAGCCATGGCGGCCATCTTGGTTGGTTGGCCGGGTCAAAAAACACAAGTTTTAAACTAGATACATCAATGATGATTGTGGCCAAGTTTGGTTAAATTTGGCCCAGTAGTTTCAGAGGAGAAGATTTTTGTAAAAGTTAAGGACGACGGACGACGACAGACAACAGACTACGAACGCCAAGTGATGGGAAAAGCTCACTTGGCCTTTTAGGCCAGGTGAGCTAAAAATATCTTACCTCCAATGGTCATTTTATAATCTCTGCGGAATGAATCGTTGACATATCTCTGAATAAAGGATGTCTTTCCAACTGTTGGATCACCAATAATGATGATCTTGAATAAAAGTTCTGTCATTGTCTACATGTGTTCCTATGACATATCACTCTATCTGTTTATCATATTCTTGTCTTATATATTTGTACTTTGCATAAATGTATCTTTCTTCAGACTCTAAAACACATTAAAAAAAATTGATAAAAATTCTTGAAAAAAGTCAATTCATTTTTAGCTTTTAACTTTGTAAACAACGATTATCAGATCTTCAACCCTATTGACATTATTTATTGAAGAACATATCTTTTTTTCATTATACAGAAATTTAATAGCTCAATTTATTGTTTATGAGGATTGTTTTGATAATCTCTTTAATGATTATGTTAAGCTAAGCTGTAGGCAGTATATACCATGTATACATATCTCCTAGCTATAAATATTTCCTCATACACAATATGTATGCAAATATTTTTTGTTTTTGATTGATAAAAATGAATGAAACTATTTTATTTAATGTTCATGATGTTTGTTATACTTACAACTCTTGTCACATTTATTATTCAATGTCTGCTTAACAATGACAAAGTTTAAATAAAATTTCTGATTGTAATGTCACATGAAAAGTAAGGTCATAATTTGGGAATTGCTAAACTTGTCAGAAGCTTGAGTTCATTTGTACTAAGCACAAATTCGTAAAACATTATAATCATGGCATGTCATGTAAAACTGTCTTATGAAATACCTATTTACTGGATCTCCTAAATTGTCGACTGATATAAATGAGTTCTTAGCTAGGAAAAAGCGACAGTAAAGATACTCTATAAAATCCTCATTTGTGCATGTTGTGTTTTTAACTCAACTTTCACTTTACGATCACATGACAAAAGAAGCACACACGTGATTACCGGATGTGCGGTTTCAATAACGCGTTCTTTAAAAATGGGCCGGGTCCCCTTCGTACAACATGTTATCCTTTGATGTGTTTATATGCTAGGATGTTATATGTCTCTAGCTTGGATGATTCATATGAATAAAACTAGTTCTAGGTTCAAGCTGGTCAAATTTGAGAACCAAGTTAAGATACATCAATAGAATGTTCACAATGATTAATCATACATAAATAATTTCATAAATATAACTTAGTCATATCCAATCCGGCAAGGATTATAATATAAGTATTTGCACAAATCTTTGGTATAATAGTATCAGATATAGCATACCAGGTTAAGATCGGTAAAGAAGCGACAATGTTTTTTTTTCTTTATGACAATATCAAGTTTACAAATAAACCCATTACAATCCCTCAAAGGAAATAAGCAAATGCAAACTATTCTACCATAGATATATTCTATGATCATACGGATTAAGATTTATGTATCCTTGTTAATATTTGTTAAGTGTTCAACCTATATCCCAAGTGTAAATGTTTCAATAGAGACCATGCAGGAAAATATTTTACAACCAGTTAAAGGGCATAAGCTGTCAAATTCATGTTCACCTGTTTGACTCAAAATCTTATGTTTGATTTACAACATACCAAAACGTATATCCAAATTACAATAAAGTCTGAAATAAACAATTCAAAATACATGCACTGGACAAAAAAAAAACATAAGTTTGTGTGTCCTTTTATTCTAGACGTAATCTAATTAAATTTTAATCTTAAATATAAAGATGACCTCAGAAGACTGACGACGGTGACATAACCCGACTATAAGCTATAAGCATCAACATAAATATTAATAGATTGCGACCTCGTGCAAGTGGATTTTTAAGGTCTGTTTGATTTCATGTCATAGGTTAACAAACGGGTTAATTGTCATATTAATACAAAATACAGATATTTTTATTGGCACAAACTCGATCATTAAACAATAAATGGTTAAGACCTATCATGTATGGCATTACATATAACTAAAATAATTGACATGGTAGAATAAAAGGTTCCATGATAACCGATATCATGGTATAATGAAAAATCGTATTAAAAGAGTATAAATGTTACATTGTAAATTGTATATTCAATGCAAACTTGGACTATTAGACTTATATATACTTAGCATAAAAGTCGCAGGACTGAGGTGCAAACAATGGGGAAAAGTATATATATTCTTATTCTTATTCATATTCTGTATTCAAATCATGTACATTAAGACTGAGACTACTATAACACATGTGTTATAGTAGTCTCAGGTTAAGAGCGGACGTCGAAGAGAACACTAATAAATCTGCTTGTGAATATTCAAGTAATAATCCGAACGCACGTAGTTGACATGTAACAACTTCCGTCAACATGGCGGATACTATCAAGAAGAATTTGCCTTTCCTAAAAGAACAAGTTACAATGACTATAGGAAACAGCAGTGTGGTTGTCAAGGGTGTAACTGTTGCTGTGACACTGGGATACTTTTTGTCATTTGCCTCTTCAGCTATACCTTACCTAGCCGTAACACCAGGTTATGTCATGCCTCCAAATTTTCGATTTTGGACTTTCATTACTCATCCATTTATCGAAATGCACGTATGGGATGTTCTCATTGATGTTTCAGTTTTAGTCTTATGTGGTAAACTCTTGGAACCGTTATGGGGTGCATTAGATATGTTAATATTCTTTGTCATAATTAATACAGGAGTTGCCATAGGAACTGCGTTTGTTTATATTGCATTTTATTTAGTAACAAAAAATGAAGAATATTTATTTGAAACATACATCTATGGACTTGCAGGCTATATTGCTGGATTTTCAGTGGCAGTTAAACAAGCTATGCCTGATCATGTATTAGCAACATCGCCGTTTGGAAAACTCCGAAACACTCATATTCCTTTGTTATTGCTATTTGTAAGCATTACCTTGAGGCTGATTGGTCTACTAGAAGGACCATATCCATTTATGTTTGGATTTGGAATTTTAGTTAGTTGGATATACCTTAGATTTTACCAAAAGCACAGCAATGGGAATCGTGGTGACATGGCAGATAATTTTGGATTTTCAAGGTACACATGTATACATTTGACCTGCTGCGAGCTTTTACATGTACATGTACAATAGACATATTTACACTTGTATGCAAATTTGTCCGCCATTACATAACATCACACAGGTTCCCGTAAACTTTGACTTCATAATTCAAAACATATGACGTCACAACTAAAAAGTGATTTTTGCTTGACGTCAAAAGGTTATTCGGAGGTGATGTAAGGTCATTCGGAGGCAAAATACAGCTAAATACCAAAAGTGTAAATACGTTTATTAATGTATGATGGTTGTAGACTTTAATCTTCTAGAGATGACTCTCCATGGTTTAAATATCTTTATAAAATGGATATATTTAGCTACAAAAATGTATAAAACTACACCAAGACCTTACTACTTTTGGTTGAAGTAAGCTTAAAAAATCCTATTGCCCATTATTGCCTAGTACATGTGTACCCTAGTACATGTGTACATGTAATAACCATTTCTAGGTGTATTGCCCAGCCACACTTTGCCAAGCCTGAAATATAGCATGTACCTGTGGATTTCAAAAAAGTTGTGGGGGATTGAATCTTGATTTAATTTTTTTTTGTTCAGTCTCGTGCTACAAGACTGTACAACTACAATTTACATGTGCAACTATCTTTATAAGTTTTGTGCCTGTTGATCATGGCAATATCCTTATAAAATTTACTGTTAACAAAATGGTTAAGGAGATGAAACAAACATTTTAGAATAGAAATACAAATATCATCATTTCACTGGGAATATTGGAGTTCAACATACCTGGCAAGTTTTTAAAATGTCCATGGGGGTTGGTGCAAGATGGCTGCCATACGCCTAAAAAACCTTCAAGGGGGTCTTCAAAGACGGTGTAATGTTGTATTTTTTGGCTTCTTCATACTTTTATACGCCTCAATTCATTGTAAAATTAATTGTTTTATTAAAATTGTGGACATAATTGCTCTTTAAAAAATTTCAATTTGGGAGGCTCCAATAGTGACAGTTGGCAGGTACATGTATGGTTTCAAGGACATGCAATATGTGAAAGATAGATTTAACAAATTTAAATTTATTGTGAAAACAACACATGTTGACAACCTTCATTATAGACCTATATGTATATTTTATATAAACATGAATAAGGAGTCATATATACATGTAAAATTACCATTATACTGAACTTAGAGGAAAATCAAATCAGAAAGTCCATAATCACATGTCAAAATCAAATAACAAAACACATCAAAAACTAATGGACAAGAACTCTGGTTATATTCCTGACTTGGTACAGGCATTTTCAAATGTAGAAAATGGTAGATTAAACCTGGTTTTATAGCGCTAACCCTCTCACTTTGATGACAGTCTCATCAAATTCAGTTATATTTACATTGATGTGTTAATTAAACAGACACATTGAAATACAATAGTCATCATCGTATAACAATTTTAAAAGTAACAATTTAACAGAACACAAAAACATCTATCTACAAACACATTCATTGACTTGTGTGTCTGACTTCAGAAAAAATTATACGTCACATAGATTTGTCATTCAATGTAAATACAAACAATTTTAAAATTAACATATTACATAGTTATACATTCATTTATCAACATCATACATTTGAAGTAGTCATGTCTAAAACTTTAAAAACTGTTTCCCTTGTTTTTTTCAGCTTTTTTCCTAGCCAACTTCAACCTTTAGTCTCAATACTGGCAAACACTGTGTTCTTTGCCTTGGTGAAGATAAAAGTGTGTAAGAAGCCCCAGAGGAAGTACGATGTTAGTTCTCCATCAACTATCACTATAACTTTACCTGGTACAGACCCTCTAGATGCTGAAAGAAGGAGGTATTTATTCATGTGTTTCTTGTATTCCCACACAGATTCCAAGATATCTGTTAATTTCAGTTCAATTAAAATTACTTACATTGTAAGTTCCACCATTATTTTGAAATTCTTGATTTTCACAATAGTGTGGTTTAAAAACAGTGAATTCCTTTTAAACATATCTCTAAATTTTGTTGTTTTTTCTAAGCCATGTACATGTAAGTAAGTGACTTAATGACAAATTCAACATAAAAATAATAAGAAGAAAAACTATTGGACCACAGGGGTGAATCCATTCATTTTAAAAAGGGGGGTTCCCAAACTAGATCAAAGGGGTGGTTCCAACCAGGGTTTCCGCTGGCGGTCGCCATTTTCGCAATTTGCGAAAAAATAATAATTGTTGCGATTAAAATTCGTCATTGGCGAAAGAATTTGGCGAAAGAAATATATATAACGATTTATTTTCAGCCATCTTGTTTGTTTACTTTTTTCGGGTTTCTCTGACTTTACCGATCAGACAATACTCGGAATTCACCTTGAACTCGTTAAGATTTTGACAGAAAATCAGTAATCAGCTGATTGCATTTATAGCTATCGACATCAAAGGACTAATTAATAAAGGTGTTGATTGTATGATATGACAAAATGATATGGTTAAGTGGCTCGTGTCACATGTCTCAAAAGGGATTTATTTACCGCTTTGCGACGCACGTGTTTGAAGCAAAATTTTCGCTTCCTCTTCCTTCTTTTGAAAAGAAAATAATTGTTATGACGAAAAATGTTCAAAAGCTAGAAAGGTCTCTGATTTTAAACTTTTTCATTTAACTTTCATATAGATCATTGATTTGAGTAGGTACTTCAAAGTCGTTTCAGTAACACAGGTGTTTCAAGCATATAGTTTTACTTATTTACGATGGTCTAGAAAAGAAAACTGTCGTTATGAAGAAATCTATTTAAAGGTTGGAATGAGAGTAACCCTTCAATATAATGACTACACCTTACACGAGGGATCAATTCCAAGTAATAAGATTCTTCGTTTTGTTTTAAAAAAAACACTTCTTATTTAGGAAAGGGGGGGGGGGGGGGGGGGGCTGGAAAAAAAGAAAATTTTTAAGGGAAAATATAATTGGCGAAAAAAATAATAAAGTGGCGAAAAATATATTGTTTTGGCGAAAGAGGTGGCGAAAAAAATAATTGACCCAGGGGAAACCCTGGTTCCAACTATATTTTCCCATTCAAATGCATTGATCGCCCCCCCCCAAAAAAAAAAGGGGGGGGGGGGTGTATCTGTGGTAAGTGTGTGGTATCAGATTGATTCACCTTTATACACATGTGTGACGTGACATAAGATTTGTACAGTTATGTTGGTTTAATGTAGTATCAAATAGACAAAACCTGGTTATTTTTACTACGTAAGACATTTACAGAAATGGAATAATGATAATATTGTGTACTTTATACATGTACATGTATGTTATGAGGCATTGGAAATCAAAATGCTAAATGATTGTTCATTCTTTATTTTACAGACAAGTTGCTTTGAAAGCCCTGAATGAGAGGCTAGTTAAGGCTGAAGGTCAGTCAAACTGGCCTTCTTTAATAGATGAAGAGGAAAAAAGTGAAAGCAAAGGAAACATAGAAGAGAAAAAAGAAGAAGTAAAACTTCCTATTCCTGATTTTAAAGAAAATAGTACTGAGGGTTGAGAATTAAAATATGTAATATAAAAGATGTGGCTTAAGTAACCAAATTACTTACAAGTGTCAGAACTGTGATTCTTCTGGGCTTATTATTGGGGTGTGTATATTTATGAAAAGAACAAGTAGAGAGATTACCTAACACCATTTAATTGTAAAGATAATGATACTGATCGAAAGGAAAGCTATAATTCCAATAGCTTGTATATTCCAATCATGCATGTTAAGATAACAAATGTATATGCTATGAAAGCTGATGTTTTTCCTGCATTCTAATGTAAGTTGTCTTCTCTGAAGTCTTTTGGAATATTTATGCTCAACCTATTATCATTCCAATGAAACCTAAATTATTGTAAAACTCAGAGTCTGTTCAAGAAAAAATAAAGAGTGTAAGAATAATTTTGTACTGTTTTGTAATGCTTAATTTTATGTTGAATGACGTTGGTTCTAATTGACTTTACTTGTTTAAAACTGTTGTGAGGTGCTGCCATTGGAATTTCTCAATATTTTCATATATTATCTCATTATAACTAGCTATAGATTTCTGCATCAAATAATTCACAAAATTTTTTTTTAATTAACAAAATGATTTGCATTTATGGTATATAGATATATACTTGGGAATATTTTATACAAATATAATTATCAATCTGTAATAAGAATAAATATTGTATTTGAACTTTGTTAGTACAAGCATATATTCTGTCATACAGTACTTGTTTATACCCCTTACTTCATGCATCAAAAGCTGGATGATAATTCTTACAAGTTTGTGAGTAAAAGTCACAGCAATCATGTATTTCTTATTTTTTTTTAATTGTCATGTAAAAGTCATCTATTGGCCAGGTATAAACATATGTAGTAAAAGAATAAAGTCTTATGAATATTTATCATTTTAAAAAAATGCATACAGTTGATATATGTTTACCTATTTTATTCATGAATTGGGTTTGGATTTTGTTGGTAAATTTTAATGAGGGATTTTTGTATCTAAATGTAAACTTGATTCTTATGTATTAAATATGTTTCTCTTTTTTTCTTTTTTTTTTTTTTTTATGTTAGATGACTATTTGACATTTGGTTGAAATTGTAAAAAAAATAGTTGAACAGAAACAACAGGAATTGGAATTTGTTTGTTTCTAAATAATTTGAATGTTCGAGTTCTTTTTTTATTATTTAATAAATTTTCTCAAATTAAAGTTTTAGATAATTGATACTTCTCTCAAATTGAACAACTATTTCATAATTTTTATCATGGATTCAATTAAGGCATTGACACTTAAATTTTCCAACATGTTGATTTTTAGTGGTATATAAAAGAGACAAGTATTCTATCAAAATCAGACATGTGTTTAGTGTCTTCAAATATCAGTTGTATTTATACTAGGCTTAAAAAAAGATCAAATACAATCTTGAGAAAACATTACTGTTGTTTTAAATGTAGTACAAAACATCTTATATTTATCAACACTAAACACATGTGGTCTCTATTCTGAAATTAATACATTGTATGGGTTCAATTATTGCATTTACTTTAATATTTATGAACGTACTTTTATTGTAGTAATTTTCACTTCAAAGTGATTACTTTTTTTAGTATCCTACGGAGACCACACATTTTCATTATCACACATTTAGAAAATGACACATGCAATCAGCTAAAGATCTATACACCAACACGACCCAAACGATGACAAATTAAAAGTAACAAATTAATTATAACAATAGGTTCATGTAACAATGATATAATATTGTCAAGGTTTTGTGAGTAAATATTTGGTTTTTCCACTGTTCAATACTGAATGCAAGATGATTTGGTGTTGGCAAGGCTTAGACAATAATGTTGAGCATACAAATATAACAGCCATATCTGTTGGGTTGTAAATATATTTATAGTCATCTAGTTGATGGATAAATACAGAGTTTTCAATGTTGTTTTGTTGCATCTTTGTATAATTGCAAAAAAAGACATTTCTGTAAATTCATCTGTATTTGTGTTTCATACCTCATAGAATGTAGTTATAGAATGTGTATTTTTCCAACTCTTATAAAGAGGATTATATTTATTTAGATGTCTTATGTAGACATCAACTATCATGGTTACATGTTAAGAGTAGAAATGTGTTTTATTCATGTGTTATTATTGAAATATTTGAAATAAATTATGCTTCCATTATAAAGACTTCATTTTTGTCCAGCCTGTGACTTTTGTTGCAAAAGAGACATAGCGATCCTGCATTCTGTTGTCAGAAGTGGTGGCATCCACAAATATTCACTCTGAGTTTAAAGTTTTTGAAATTTTAATTACCAGTACTGTGATAAACTGACCTGGATTTCTACCAAATTATTTTTTGACATTAGCAATGATTCATATTTGATCAATGAACTATGTCAATGAAGTCAAGAACAGATGAACCCTGTGAGATGGCAGTATGAGGGGTCCTGATCCCGAATTCCCAGGCTTAAAAACGTGAAATCCCGAAATCCCGGACTTAAAAACACGAAATCCCTAGGTCCTGAAATTCGAAAAAAGAATTCCCAGATCCTGAAAGAGTCAATCCCGAAATCCTGAGCTTAAAAACACCTAATCCCGGAGTCCCGATAAAGGTCCTATCGCCCCTGCAGTATGCACTTGGTAAAATTGACAATTTGTAAAAACATCTAAAAAATAGACATTGCCATATTAACTTCATTCCATTCAGTGCTTCTCTAAAAGAAGAAATTTGTATGTATTTTTTAAAGTACTATGTTAAACTAAGTCCCCTGCTGGCTGCCGTCTTGGATGATGGATCAGTTACAAAGTAACAACATTTGGTGACGGTCAGCACCTGATAAGAAACATTCATGCTATGTTTTGTTTCATTCCATTCAGTGGTTCTCTATAAAAAGACATTTGTATGTATTTACCATAGGGTCTCATGTTTAACTAAGTCCCCCACTGGCAACCACGTGGATGATGAACTAGCTACAAAGTAACAACACTTGGTCAGCACCTCATACAGAACATTCATGTCATGTTTGGTTCCATTCCATTAAGTGGTTCTCTAGAAGTTCAAAATGTAAAAAAAAAATCATGATGACCATGACGGCTGACAGATGCCAAGTGATGAGAATAGGGAAGGGCCAGGTGAGCTAAAACCTTGAAGATATTTGCAAACTGGTTGTGCTTTCCTTTTAAACTTACCAATGAAGAAATATTTCTTTAAAACAAGATATATTGATTCTATTTAATCCATTTCCAATAAAAGTAACAAAAAAATTAAAGTTACATGTTTATTTCCCTTAAAGTAATAAAAATATAATATAAACAATCATAACAAAGTATCTTTTCAAAAAAAATGTATGCACATTTATATAAAGTAACTTCAGTTACAAAACCAGAAAAATACTATCACTTCCATGACAAATTGATTGATATAAAATACAAATTGGTAAACATATACAACCAAATATATATATCATCATTAATCCGGGATCACCACAGGCTAACTGAGGATGGTGTGTCTCATTATGAATCTCATCCCCTTATTTTTTGGCTACACCTATGAATTTTCAGCATAAATCTTGATTTTCTCAGCACCATTATAAATTATTTGATTACTGGTACATGTATATGCAAGAAAAATTAAAAATTGTGTTTATTCTTAATCAATTTAATTTTGAGTCACTATAATTTTATTTATACAAAATTACAAGTATAAAATATGTACAACAATTAAGATATTAGCACCACCCCTTGAAAATTTCCTCTGTAGTGATCCCTGTTCATATATGTACAATGTATAATTGGCAGTATCATAGTAATACAACAAAGAAAAATGTTTTCATCATCTAAGCTAACTTTATCTTACTTGTGTAAAAATACTATTATACTATCCTACACTTGGAAGACCAGGTCAAAGTACAAATACAACTTCAAAATGACGTATTTTCACATCTGTTGCCACCCTTTTGAAGATGGGAGCTCTTATTGTTAATAATTATGACAAAATAGTTTTTTTTCAAAAAGGAAACACTGAATTAAAAGAACAAGAGTACTGAATTATAGCACCTGTGATACTTATCAACAAAATTAACTTATGTTGAAATCCAATAACAAAATAAAAGGATTACTAGAAGTATCACATACATTTAACATTATTGATCCATATACAATGTATGTGAAATCAAAGCCAAGGGAACACAGCCAGACAGACATGCACACCTTACAATCACACTATAAACCAAATATTGTTAACCTATTGCTTATACATGTAATACCTAACTACTGAAATTTAATGTTGACCAATGAGTTATTTTAATGAGGTAAATCTTAAATGAACCATGCCAGACAGACATGATCACCATGAAATCTTTATTCAGTAAATATAGTTGACATAGCATAACAATGAAAACTTAACATTGACTTGTGATCCATTAAAATGATAGACCAGACGAACCTTCATTGCAGGCAAGACCATAACCATTCAGTTTCTAGCTTTAGATGTTAACAATCATCATTTATAAACAATGTTTTACAACAACAAATAAATTATAGGACTGTTATTTTAATCACTTTGAATCCTAATTCTATCAGCCTTTACAAATTATTTTTATATAAAAATACTGTTTGGTGATCCATTCACTTAAACAAAAACTTTTCACTACTTTCAGATGCATTTCATGCACACATCATAAATATCATTTTTTAAACACTCTTGTGGTGATGATAGCTGATGAGCAACAGGAATATGAAAAGTGCTAAAATTGTAAGATGAAGAGAAATATAAATAATATAGCAACCTTACAATATAAAGAATCAGAAATGAATATCTACTCTACATCAAATCTTATCAATATCACAGTACATACTGACATGTTGTCACAAAATACAAATATTATGCAGTGTCAAACAACAATACACATTGACATTCAAAGGAACATTTATGTATATAATATCAACAGTAAGAATAAAATGACTAGCACCCAGTATTATTTGAAACGACAGATTACTTAATGGGACATAACAAGGTTACGGGAGAATCTCTTTTTGAATGTGGAAAAATCAATTACATCATCCAAGTAAAATAGAATATAAAATTCTGTTTTATTTAGAAGCTTGGAATGTATTTATGAAACAGTTGACACACATTTTCCTGTGATTTATAAGAGTTGTTTTAACCAATGGTCAACCCCCTTAATTTTCAAGCTATGTTAAGTTTCATCAAACTCATCTTCCACAAGGACTGTTCTTTTCTTGGTTAAACCACTGTACCATGAGAAGGAATAATTAGCTATGGCACCTTTACATTCGTTGATGAACATAGGCAATATACAAACTATTGTCAACGCAATCTGTAAAAGAAGAAAAAAAATATTCACTAAAGTTTATAGAATAATTTATTCAAGAATATTTAATAATTTAATTTACTTATGAGCTAAATATATTTATTAATGTGCATTTTGGTCACTCCTTGAATATTTTTCAATTCTTAAATCATAAAGTTAGTAATTTTTTTGTTTAATGTGAATTAAGTAGAATATGCAAGGAACACTTCATTTTTTTTATTGAGTTCTGGCAAAGTGTTGATGCATCTTTTTTTTACATTGTCCTGATAACACCTACTGTAAATTCAGAAATAATGGCGATTTTATCATTTTACACTTGAATGCGGTTTTAATTTTTATGATTTTGAGAAAAGTCATGCTTAATTCAGTTAAAATATTACAAAATGCAAGTTTTAATTATTGCATTTACAACTCAGTCGCATTCTTTGCAATAATAAAAACCTCGCAATAATTTCTGAATTTACAGTATTGTTGTGATTTTACAAGGGAAATATCTGTTCTCCAGGATCAGTTAACTTGGGAATCATGATGTCTAATTGCATAAATTCATAATTTTATAAATATGATAGTTTTAGGACAAGGAGTGATAACCTACTTTAACCATATTGCAGACGGTTGACATCAATATAGTTCAGAAAATAATGAACAATACTACACTTACCATTATCATAAATACAACAAAAACTGACTTCCAACCAAACTTCTGCTGAATAATAGGTACCAGTACCTAAAATGAAAATCACACTTTAAGTTGGTGTTATAATTATAATCATAATGCAACAGTGTTAAAATATTAAAAAGAATAAGAAAAACTAGAGGCTCTAAAGAGCCTGTGTCGCTCACCTTGGTCTATGTGCATATTAAACAAAGGACACAAATGGATTCATGACAAAATTGTATTTTGGTGATGGTGATGTGTTTGAAGTTCTTACTTTACTGAACGATTTTGCTTCTTACAATTATATCTATCATGAACTTTGCCCATTAGTAACAGAGAACTATATTTGGTAAAAATTTACATAAATTTACCAAATTAATGAAAATTGTTAAAAATTGACTATAAAGGGCAATAACTCCTTAAGGGGTCAATTGACCATTTAGGTCATGTTGACTTATTTGTAGATCTTACTTTGCTGAACATTATTGCTGTTTACAGTTTATCGCTATCTATAATAGTATTCAAGATAACCAAAAACGGCAAAATTTCTTTAAAAATTACCAATTGGAGGACAGCAACCCAACAACCAGTTGTCCAATTTATCTGAAAAATTCAGGGCAGATAGATATTGACTTGATTAACAATTTAACTTCTTGTCAGATTTGATCTAGATGCTTTGATTTCATAGTTATAAGCAAAAAACTGCATTTTACCCCTATGTTCTATTTTTAGCCGTGGCAGCCATCTTGGTTGAATGGCCAGGTCATCGGACACATTTTTCAAACTAGATACCCCAAAGATGATTGTGGCCTAGTAGTTTCAGTGGAGATTTTGTAAAAGATTACTTAGATTTATGAAAAATGGTTAAAGATTGACTATAAAGGGCAATAACTCCTAAAGGGGTCAACTGACCATTTTGGTCATGTTGACTTATTTGTAGATCTTACTTTGCTGAACATTATTGCTGTTTACAATTTATCTCTATCTATAATGATATTCAAGATAATAACCAACTAGAGGCTCCAAAGAGCCTGTGTCGCTCACCTTGGTCTATGTGAATATTAAACAAAGGAAGCAGATGGATTCATGACAAAATTGTGTTTTGGTGATGGTGATGTGTTTGTAAATTTTACTTTACTAGTCTTGCTGCTTACATTTATCTCTATCTATAATGAACTTGGCCCAGTAGTTTCAGTGGAAAATGTTAATAAAAATTTACAAATTTTATGAAAATTGTTAAAAATTGACTATAAAGGACAATAACTCCTTAGGGGGTCAATTGACAATTTCATTCATGTTGACTTATTTGTAAATCTTACTTTGCTGAACATAATTGCTGTTTACAGTTTATCTCTATCTATAATAAAATTTAAGATAATAACCAAAAACAGCAAAATTTCCTTAAAATTACCGATTCAGGGGCAGCAACCCAACAATGGGTTGTCAGATTCATCTGAAAATTATAGGGCAGATAGATCTTGATCTGAGTAATAATTTTACCCCGTGTTGGATTTGCTCTAAATGCTTTGGTTTTTGAGTTATAAGCCAAAAACTGCATTTTACCCCTATGTTCTATTTTTAGCTGTGGCGGCCATCTTGATTTGAAAGTCGGGTCACCGGACACATTTTTAAAACAAGATACCCCAAAGATGATGATTGCCAAGTCTGGATTAATTTGGCCCAGTAGTTTCAGAGGAGAAGATTTTTGTAAAAGATAACTAAGATTTACGAAAAATGGTTAAAAATTGACTATAAAGGGCAATAACTCCTAAACGGGTCAACTGACCATTTCGGTCATGTTGACTTATTTGTAAATCCTACTTTACTAAACATTATTGCTGTTTACAGTTTATCTCTATCTATAATAATATTCAAGATAATAACCAAAAACTGCAAAATTTCCACAAAATTACCAATTCAGGGGCAGCAAACCAACAACGGGTTGACCAATTCATCTGAAAATTTCAGGGCAGATAGATCTTGACCTGATAAACATTTTTACCCTGTCAGATTTCCTCTAAATGCTTTGGTTTTTGAGTTATAAGCCAAAAACTGCATTTTACCCCTATGTTCTATTTTTTGCCGTGGCGGCCATCTTGGTTGGTTGACAGGGTCACGCCACACATTTATTAAACTAGATACCCCAATGATGATTGTGGCCAAGTTTGGTTCAATTTGGCCCAGTAGTTTCAGAGGAGAAGATTTTTGTAAAAGATAACTAAGATTTACGAAAAATGGTTAAAAATTGACTATAAAGGGCAATAACTCCTAAACGGGTCAACTGACCATTTCGGTCATGTTGACTTATTTGTAAATCCTACTTTACTAAACATTATTGCTGTTTACAGTTTATCTCTATCTATAATAATATTCAAGATAATAACCAAAAACTGCAAAATTTCCACAAAATTACCAATTCAGGGGCAGCAACCCAACAACGGGTCGACCGATTCATCTGAAAATTTCAGGGCAGATAGATTTTGACCTGATAAACATTTTTACCCCATGTCAGATTTCCTCTAAATGCTTTGGTTTTTGAGTTATAAGCCAAAAACTGCAGTTTACCCCTATGTTCTATTTTTAGCCGTGGCTGCCATCTTGGTTGGTTGACTGGGTCACGCCACACATTTTTTAAACTAGATACCCCAATGATGATTGTGGCCAAGTTTGGATTAATTTGGCCAAGTAGTTTCAGAGGAGAAGATTTTTGTAAAAGATTACTTTAATTTACGAAAAATGGTTAAAAATTGACTATAAAGGGCAATAACTCCTAAACGGGTCAACTGACCATTTTGGTCATGTTGACTTATTTGTAGATCTTACTTTGCTGAACATTATTGCTGTTTACAGTTTATCTCTATCTATAATAATATTCAAGATAATAACCAAAAACTGCAAAATTTCCACAAAATTACAAATTCAGGGGCAGCAACCCAACAACGGGTTGACCGATTCATCTGAAAATTTCAGGGCAGATAGATCTTGCCCTGATAAACATTTTTACCCCATGTCAGATTTCCTCTAAATGCTTTGGTTTTTGAGTTATAAGCCAAAAACTGCATTTTACCCCTATGTTCTATTTTTAGCCATGGCGGCCATCTTGGTTAGTTGGCCGGGTCACCGGACACATTTTTTAAACTAGATACCCCAATAATGATAGTGGCCAAGTTTGGTTTAATTTGGCCCAGTAGTTTCAGAGGAGAAGATTTTTGTAAAAGTTAACAACGACGACGGACGACGGACGACAGACGACGGACGACGGACGACGACGGACGCCGGACGCAAAGTGATGGGAAAAGCTCACTTGGCCCTTCGGGCCAGGTGAGCTAAAAACAGCAAAATTTCCTCAAAATTACCAATTCAGGGGCAGCAACCCAACAACCGATTGACCGATTCATCTGAAAATTTCAGGGCAGATAGTTCTTGACCTGATAAACATTTTATGTCAGATTTCCTCAAAATGCTTTGGTTTTTGAGTTATAAGCCAAAAACTGCATTTTACCCCTATGTTCTATTTTTAGCGGTGGCGGCCATCTTGGTTGGTTGACCAGGTCACGCCACACATTTTTTAAACTAGATACCCCAAAGATGATTGTGGCCAAGTTTGGATTAATTTGGCCAAGTAGTTTCAGAGGAGAAGATTTTTGTAAAAGATTACTTTAATTTACGAAAAATGGTTAAAAATTGACTATAAAGGGCAATAACTCCTAAACGGGTCAACTGACCATTTTGGTCATGTTGACTTATTTGTAGATCTTACTTTGCTGAACATTATTGCTGTTTACAGTTTATCTCTATCTATAATAATATTCAAGATAATAACCAAAAACAGCAAAATTTCCTCAAAATTACCAATTCAGGGGCAGCAACCCAACAACCTATTGACCGATTCATCTGAAAATTTTAGAGCAGATAGATCTTGACCTGATAAACATTTTTATCCCATGTCAGATTTCCTCAAAATGCTTTGGTTTTTGAGTTACAAGCCAAAAACTGCATTTTACCCCTATGTTTTATTTTTAGCCGTGGCGGCCATCTTGGTTGGTTGACCGGGTCACGCCACACATTTTTTAAACTAGATACCCCAAAGATGATTGTGGCCAAGTTTGGATTAATTTGGCTCAGTAGTTTCAGAGGAGAAGATTTTTGTAAAAGATTACTTAGATTTATAAAAAATGGTTAAAAATTGACTATAAAGGGCAATAACTCCTAAAGGGGTCAACTGACCATTTCGGTCATGTTGACTTATTTGTAAATCTAACTTTGCTGAACATTATTACTGTTTACAGTTTATCTCTATCTATAATAATATTCAAGATAATAACCAAAAACAGCAAAATTTCCTCAAAATTACCAATTCAGGGGCAGCAACCCAACAACAGGTTAACCGATTCATCTGAAAATTTCAGGGCAGATAGATCTTGACCTGATAAACATTTTTACCCCATGTCAGATTTCCTCTAAATGCTTTGGTTTTTGAGTTATAAGCCAAAAACTGCATTTTACCCCTATGTTCTATTTTTAGCTGTGGCGGCCATCTTGGTTGGATGACCGGGTCACGCCACACATTTTTTAAACTAGATACCCCAATGATGATTGTGGCCAAGTTTGGTTTGATTTGGCCCAGTAGTTTCAGAGGAGAAGATTTTTGTAAAAGCTAACGCCGGACGACGGACGACGGACGACGGACGCCAAGTGATGAGAAAAGCTCACTTGGCCCTTTGGGCCAGGTGAGCTAAAAATATGTCTAGAATAAGCAATTTAAAACTAAAAGCTTTATTTCAAACAGTTTAACAAACGATTATTAAATATTTTATACTTTTTGTATCTACCAGTAATACCTTTTAAAAGCATGATTTTTAAAAGCAATAAATGTTACAGTTCTATTCTGTTGTTCCCAAATTGAGTTACTTGAAATCCCTTTTAAGTTCACTGAAAAATAATTAAATTCTTATGGAAATGGTAGTTGTAACAGTTACCTGGCCAATGGCTGCACCAGCACTGCCTGTTCCATCAACAATACCAGTAACTGTTGCTAAGGCTTCAGTATTACCTTGTACAGGGCCTTGGCGACCTGTGTGTAAGATATAAATATTGCAGTACAGATGAACAAAATTAACAACATATAGATACAAGAAGATGAAGAAGATGTGATATGAGTGTCAATGAGACAACTCTCTATCCGATTTACAATTTGTAAAAGTAAACCATTATATGTTGAAGTACGGTCTTCGACACCAACATGCATATAAACAGAATTAAATTTAAAAAACAAACTTCAGTTATTCTTTCAGGATCAATAGAATCATGGATATTTTAAATGCTCATGTACATAAAGGTAAGGATGTTAAAGCATTAAGAATATAACAAAATGTGTCAAAAGGACATAGATTACCCCACCTATCTAATGTAGCTTGGAGTTGTTAAACAACATTCCATTGCATTTATTTGTGGAACTTTATTCATACGACGATGAAGAGTTATATTGCATTCTCTTGGGGAAGCACATAACAACAAACAATATAGACACCGACAGTTTTCATGATCTTTGTCATGTGCACGTTGCACACTGTGTCGCTGCATATAGTAGATTAAGGAGAACAAAAATTCTTTAATGTGCCAGTGCATGAACCGTCGTTAGTGAGAGCAATTTTTGTCAAAATTTTCTTCAGTTATATAAAAAAGCACTGAACTTTATTTTGTTATTGTACATATTGTAATATTATATTGTGTTATTATCATGTTTTGACAACTTTTGTAATTTGATCTGTTTACATATATGATTGTTCATTGAATCTCTTAATAGAGGAAATAAAGATATGAATGAATGAATGTGTAAGTTCAACATGTACAGTTATAGTTTTAATTTTATTTACAAATTTTTAAACACTCTCTTGAAATTCAAATGAACAAACAAAAAACAAACAACCAACCATTTAAGCAATAATCATATAGTTACCTAAATCTGCAGAAATAGCTGCACTAATGAGATTAGCTACTCCTCCAACAAAGAACCCTGCTACTGCCATTAATACACCATTTATTGTTTTGTTATTTGGTGAATCTGTAAATAAATATATACAAATGATTGTGAGTTGTCTATCATCTTATAATCAAAATAAAGTATGAAAGTATTGGTATCAAAAGTTAATTTCTAAATAAGAAATTCTTATCAGTGTTGGAAAATGAGGGCCTTGAGGGCCAAAAGATAATCTTTTTTTCATGATAAAATCGTACAATAAAAATGTTTGCCTTTGCCTGCCCAATGCTATTCATTTAATTATCACTAATTACAACCCCCTTTCACAAATCCTGGATCTGCACCTGTGTTTGGTTATTGTATAATACTATCCAGCTGTTAGGTAATAAAGATAACAATGTAAGTGAGACAGATCAGTATGATTTTTTTTATATTTAAAGTAAACTATAAAGATAATTTAATTTTGAAGATTTGACACAATAACTTAAATACACTTACGACTATAGATAAATAATGCTGGTATTGCTAGAACTAACATTGGTATTACTATTAGGGATCTTTTTCTAAATCTATCAGATATAAAACCTGCTATTGTGCCACCTGTAATAAAAAAATATACACAGATGTGAAACATGCTGTTCATACGAAAGGAATTGGACAAAATTGTAATTAATATTTTATGTGATAAACTAATAAGGTCATGCAAATATGAAAACTAAAACTTGAGGGGATTCTGACCAAACAAGGTCAGAGCTACACAAGAAGAGCCGACTCATAAAGATCTTTTCTCATTAAAAATCACCTTGGAACTGGACATCAGAGCTGCTGATAAATTTCAGGCAGAGATGAATTTGTTAAATTGCTGCTTTTTTCTTAATACCTGTCATAGAAAATTATTATCATCATGGGGAAAATATTTAATGTTTTTTCAGTAATAGACAGGACACAAGACAATGCTTGCTGATGTCAATCTTATGTCATCAGTGGGTTTTTTACAATTGAGTTGCTGTTTTTGTTCGCTAATTCTTTTATATGAAAATATATACAAAATATGACTGACTGCCAATCATACCTATTAAAAGTCTTAAGGAGGCTCCTGGGTACAAAAATTTTAGCAAAAAATTAAACCTTTACCTTTTCATTACAATTTTTATTTATTACACTATTAGTTGTTACTTTATGATATGGTACAAAAAACAACCCACAAAAATGATTTCGTTTGGCCCCAGATGACTTTAAAACTTGAAAAAGCTCCAAATTATCTCCCTTTGGTGCGAAAATGCCATTTTTTGGCCTTAAATTTGAAATATCTTTTTTAACTCATCGGTGACCTATATTTTTGAATGTAGGAAAAAAAGTCACAGGAAAAAAAGTCACGGAAAAAAGTCACGGAAAAAAAGTCACAGGAAAAAAGGTCACAGGAAAAAAAGTCACAGGAAAAAAAGTCACAATATATATATATTTTTTGCATGAAATAGTCATAGGATCTGCACATGCATGTATTAACAGGAGAAACATTCCCAATTTGTATTTTTTTTATGGAAATGGTCATAAGGCCGCACATATATATGAATATATTGGGAAACATTCCCAATAGATATTTGTTTGGAAATAGACATTTTTTAATTCATTTTATACGACTAGCTTTGGAAATTTAGATATAAATTGCAAATCATTTAAATGGAACATGTACATGATGGTGTACTAGATTGATACATGTTTTTAAGGATTTGTTGTAATTATTTTTGTTTTATATCTCTTAGAGATGTGAGTTTAACAGCAACAATTTCATTCAATTTGAATACAAGTTAGAAGTTCAGTATATAACTTGACCACATGTTTTTTTTACTTTTATAAAGATAAGTATTCCTGAATTTAGTGTTAAACAAACAACTCATTGTCATTAATAATAGCTTAGTATTTGTATACATATATATCTAGGGACTGTTGATATTGATGTGTGGCTTCTTATGGCACCTCCCCCCTTTGTAGACCTTCCATTTTCTGTCTTCGTAGGAAGCCATATCAATGAAATACAACTTATGCTCAATATTAAATAAAAAGACACAACCAGTTTTCCCTGTTTGTTAAAAAGTCAATTTTGAAAAAAAGAGCATTATTTATTCCAATACACTTTTATTAGTATATATATAATTCCTTTATAGTTTTTAAAAATTAACCACTGACGTAACTAAAATAGGTATTAAATCTGATACAAATATATTATGACTTTTTTTCAATGCATTCAAAAACTCCAGTTTAATTATTTATTGCCATGTACATAATGACCTTTTCACATGCATTCCAACATTATTTCGGACACATAAGTAGACTTAAAGAAATTGTGACTTTTTTTCCTGTGACTTTTTTTCTTGTGACTTTTTTTCCTGTGACTTTTTTTCCTAGGGATATTGTGACTTTTTATCCTGTGACTTTTTTTCCGTTTACCATATTTTTTAGTATTGTTTTCAAATAAGCTGTTTATAAACTAAATTATTGTAAAATTTAGGCGATTTCTTATATTAGGTTATTTTTTTATTTCGATATTTCCTCTTTTTCTCCTATTAGTTCAACAGAAAAAAAGGACACTTACAAAAATGTATGCTTTTTCCAGAGGCAGATTTTAGCTTAAATGAACTGTGACCCCTTTTTTTTATTTCATTTTTCTTTTTAAGTATATGATAAAGTTCATTTATGAAAAAATATAGCGAAATTCTATATTAGAAAAAAAAAATCATTTATACCCAGGAGCCCCCTTAAGTATAATAATACATTGTACTTACTTAAATATTTTAAGAGATCTTGTGATGAAAAATTGTAATGAAGTCAAAAATTGTATCAATCTGATACATACCTATAATTCCACCAACATCATACCATATAGATATGTCATCTGCTACTGTCTCCTTCCAACCAAAGGCTCCATGTAAATAAAATGGCAGCCAAAAGAAGAAGGAATAATTCACAAATTTCAGACAGGCATATGATAAGGCATACTGAAAAAAAAAAGATTTTTTAAGCTCAAAATGAGCATGTATAGTGGTAGCTCACCCAATATATATACAGAACATTCACTATAAAATCTTTCCATCTCATTACAAATAAAGTATGGTACTTCCTCCTTTTTGAAGCATATTTGATGACATAAATTGAGCAGATTCCCCAAACTCTGTCTGTCCCAATATGGTCTAAAAGTATTTGTTAATTGTTTGTCATTCCCAACCTTTATATTAAAAACATCAATTTAAAGTAATCTTGTTTGAAATACCATTTAGAAAGAAAATTGGTAGGAGCTCTTCACAAGCAGCAGGTCATTGTTTAATTATCATCTAACCTATAGCTAGATATAACTACTGTTTAAAAACACCAGATGTCAGATTAAACAGTACAATGCATGTGTGATGAAAAATACTTATAACTTACCAATATAACTCCAGGTAATAATAAAGCTTGAATAAAACCCAGAGCTTTAGGTCTTGTAACAACTTCTGTCTCTCGACTTGAGGATCTGCTGAGCAGACGACCACTTTCAGTATCATCACTGTCACTTTCTATAGATTCTATATTTTCTAAAAATAGAACACACAATTCAAATAAATACTGGTTAAATTAAACTATTATAGTGCAAAGGGTTTTCTCATCTTAAATTTTTTACAAATTGGCCCACGAGTCTCTGCTGTTGTTTTTTTATTTGGTCGGGTTGTTGTCTCTTTGACACATTCCCCATTTCCATTTTCAATTTTATTTATATGTGCAAATCATGAAAGCAGATTTAACACAGAGTATATAATAAGGTAGTTATTCATTTAACTGCACAAATATTGTTTGATAAATGAACATTAAAAATAGGTAAAAGAGACTTAATTGTCATTAAAGTTAAATTCCTTGGCGTTTATGAACAAGTACTATACAGTTGTCTACTTACCTGAAGTATTGACAGAGTTAGCATCAATGGTCACTTCTTGGTTTGTAATCATCTCATCAGGAACAGGTAAACCTTTACAGAATAAGTTATGATTAGCCACTATTTGGTCTATACAAAATTTGAAAACTGTTCACAACAGTTGAGACAGAGAGAGCCCTCTCATGTATGTAATTTCAATTGTGCAATGCAAATCTTTAAATTGGAATGGCAATTAAGTGCTTCCCTGATTGCAGCCTGGTAAAATGTACTGCCACAGAGGTCGAACCCTGAACAGTTGAGGCAAGTTTGGACACTATTTTCAAGCTTGAAACTGTCTGAATTTTGATCTTGATCAAATTTTATATTTTGACATAATATAGGTTTCTGACACAAAATAAATGTGGTCTAGAGTTTAAAATTGTATTGCACAATACTTTGCAATTGAAGATTTCTTCTTTAAGATTTCAAAAAAATTTGGAAGAAAAAAATATGACCTCCCCAAAAAAATCCCCCTCTTGGAGCTTTCACCCTCAAACTCAATATCGGCCTTCCCTTTGTGGTATGGAACCTTATAGTACAATTTTAGATAAATCTGTACACTTTAACACACATGTTATTGTCTAGAAACTCACAAATGCTTGGGTTTTTTTGCCCTTTTCGCCTCCAATTCCAACACTGTTGGTACCATAACCCCCGAAATCTATCCAACCTTCCTTTTGTGGTATTGAACCTTCTTGTAAAATCTCATAACGTTTTTTCACTTTGACTCAAGTTATTGTCCAGAAACCAAAATATCTTTTACTTTTTACTAAAAGAGGTTCCCCTGAACAGAACTAACAAAAACTTTAATGTAACCAGTAGATAGAAAAGTTTCAAATCATGAAATTAAAAAGTATGTCAATTATTTAAATGATCAAAATTTATTTCTTACCTAGTTCTTTAGGGGTACTGACCAAACCAAAGAATATGGCTACTCCTCCTGCCATTAGTACTGTTGATGATAATAAGAAAGCATACTGAAATGTAAAACATTCTCATTTTTTGGAATATTTTCTTTTATATTGTATATTTGCATTAAAGTTCATATTTTCAAACAAGATTTCTATTTTCCTTTTTCGTGAAGTTTAAATTTTCTGACACAAAGATTATCGCAAAATGTTTATGTAATGAAATTGGAACAAAATTTGCTACAAGAAACAAATCTATACCATGTATACCAAATGAACAAATTGTGGCACATATACTTACATCATATCCATAATCTAGTACTGCTGACGCTAGAAGTGCTCCTATGATATTACCAACAGATGCACAGGCACTCCATAACCCTAGCACAAAACCTCGACTGAAAGTACAAAAACATAGGCATCATAGTTTTGATTCCTGTTAGAATGGAAGATTATGTTTCAGATTGACATTATATAAGATTTTAGAGCAAATCTTCAGATTTAGTTGCCAAGTGCTGGTATGCAAGATACAAACTCTGGTCATGGTACAGTTTTTACTAAGATTATGGCAAACACATTGCATCAAACTTTCTGAGGAAAAAATAATTGAAGGATTAACATATAATTTTCTTTTATTCCACTATCAATGGAGACAAAAGAAATAAAGAGGAAAAAAACCTTAAACACCTCCACAATCATGACAATGGGAGATGTTAAACTTCAATATGTGTACAAACTTTTTTATACAGCCTCAAGGATCTTGGTTGAAAACTATAGATGTTGCTGCCATCAGATTGTTTAGTCTTTTTGTAATAGCAGGTGCACAACTTATGATATGTGTGTACAAGTAAGTTTTTGGTTTAGGAGTTTAGAATGACATCCATTTTCACTGAACTAGTACATATTTTTGTCAGTGGACAGCTAAAGCCTGCCTCTGGCTGCCGAATTTCACTGTGTTGAAGACCTATTGGTGGCCTTATGCTGTTTTCTGCTCTTTGGTCAGGCTGTTGTCTCTTTGACACATGTCTCTTAGACACATTCCCCATTTCAATTCTCAATGTTATCATTATGTTTTTAACTTAGTCTAATTATAAATCTCATTGAATCTTACCTTGATCTACCAAACCAGTTGCCCATTACAGCTACAACAGTAGGCCACCCTGTTGACTGGAGGAGTCCATTTAATATCCACACTACTACATATACATATTTATTGTAGTAACCAATCCACTCAAACAGAGTCCCAAATATAAATACCTAGGAAAAATAAAACACATAAACATAATTATCACACCTAGTGTAGTAAACAAATCACTCTTGACACTGTCTTAACATAAATATGTAGAATAAAAAACCATTGGTGGCCGTCGGCTGTTATCTGCACTTTTGGGTGGGGTTCCCTTTGAAATCTCTCCCATTTCCATTCTCAATTTTATATAATATCAAAAAAGATGTGGTATGATTGCCAATGAGACAACTCTCTACAAGTAACTAAAATGACACAAAAATTAAGAACTATAGGTCACTGTACAGAAAACATATTTATTGTAATAACCTATATGCAATTCACTCTAAGAAAAAGCTAAATATATAAATATCCAGAAAAAAACAAAACACATGAACATAATAAAAGCATTCATAGCATTAGAAAGTGCACACAATCTCCTTTATAAGTAAATATCACAGTACTTTAAATATTTATTTCTAACTAATGTAGCAAATAAGCATTATAGGGTTACAAGAATTAAATTTTTGGCGTTCATAACTTTGATACTATATGTTCCAATATTTTTTTGACCGATATATAAAATACAAAGCTATTGTGACAAAAAAAACTGCATAGGAGTCTGTTACAACAAAAATATCAAGATGGCAGACAACATCTTTTCTTATCTTTTCTCAAAGCAGTACAATGAACTGTGGTTGTAAACATCATTATTCTTTTATTCTTTGGTAGGTACAACATTGTATCATAATGACATTGGCAATCAATCTATATCTCTGTATTTTCATATACTTTTCTTTTGACCATAAATTTATTATCTTTCATGTGTTAAATTTGAATTTTGTTCACATTTTAATTCTTATCTTTGTAACATCTTAAATCGTATGTATTTATGAATAACTTACACTCAATCCTGATGACACCATCCCAAAAGACAGAACTAATCTCATATTCAATCTAAAATACAAATAAATCAATTTGAATACTACCCTAGGAATTGATCACCATGGCTGCATTTGGTAAAATCTTTCAGAACTTTGGGTCCTCAATGCTCTTCATCTTTTTATCATTCTATTCTCTTTTTTTTTAATTCAATCTTCACTGATGAGTCTTTTGTTGACTAAATGAACGTGTCGTACAAACTCATAAACCTTGTGTGTTTGATGAGTATTTTTGTAAATGATTAAACTTCATGTGTCAATGCATTTTCTTTAACATTTCTTTTATTTTACAGACATGACTTGTTTGAATAGACATATGGAGTCTGTATTTCTAATTTTCAGTGGTTGTCGTTAGTAAGAGAGCTCTCAAATCATAAAATACAGAAAACCAGCATTATTGCTTAGAAACTCTACTGTCATACCATACAAATGTTGATTCTGCATACATCATTAATCAAAATACCGTCGGTCTTCCTCTAATTTCAGATTCTTATTACCAAATGTATACTTTTGTTTTTTATATTTATAGATTTATAGAGGTGTAAACAGAATACATTGAATACAAAAACTTTAATTGGAGTTATCTCTCTTTAATGTCTTACCTGTCACCAATAATCCCACTGATATAGAGTCCCTGCAAATAAAATTGTTTTTTCTAATAAAACTGTTCCTTTCAATAAGATTAACTTCACATTTAATAAGGTAATATTTTTGGATAAGTACTACAATAAATTGTTAAAATATAAATACATATAAATCTATCAACAACAAAAAACTTAAATTTTACGAATGAAGATATAAAAATCTTATTGACGGAAATATATTAAAAAAATGTAGATTTCCACAATTTCTTTTCATTATCATAATGATCATGTTATTCAATGTTTTAACTTGAAGTTCTTTCCCTAAATTATGTCAGTTGATCTTAAAGGTAAAGTAACTCTCTGACAGAAATAATAACTTATTAATCAAATTATCAAATTCAGTTAAATTAAAGCATACCACAGCATAAGATATAAGAAAAGCCCCATCTAACATTCCAAGAAATGGTTCAGCATCTTTTGGATTGTCAAACATTGCGTGAGAATTCCATATCTGTTAAAAAAATAATATATGTATTAATATTTTTTTGTTGGTTACAGTCTGATTCTTAAACTGATCAAATTTAGTAACAAGTACAGTTGATAAAGTATTGAACTCCTATCTTAAGGAATTTATTGGTGTATAAACTGGACCTAGTCACCATCAAGCAAAAAAAGTCCTATGAATTTTATATGGTTGTGAGTGACATGGACCAGTTTATTGACAATTCCCTTAAACTTGGTTTAAGAAACTGAGTTTTCACACATGTAACCTTCATTACATGAAAATTGTATATTTGAATGATTGAATTGGCCTGGTGCATGAATATACTTTTTTGAAAAAAACAGATGTAAAACATGAAATAAACTTTTTGATAAAAATAAACCACAAAATTTTGGATGAATGTTTTGTGTTTATTTTATTCAATTCATATCAACGACAAAACATGCAAAAGCAAAGTGAAAATGTAGTGTTATCATCACCACCATCTTGTTTACATTAGGTACAGAAAGTCGTTCCATCAACATTGTCTATCTTGTTATCACTTGTGGATTCAAATGCAGTAGCATCCTTCAAATCAGTTTGTGAATATGATTAAAAGTTGAAATAGTTAGAATTTACATGGGTTCCTAATTTTTTTGGTTGACGTCACACATGTATAATAAAATAAAAAGAAAATGTGCATTTCCATATTACTCTTACCATTATAGATGCTTATAAAATCTCTGGTCTATCTATTAAATGTCTTAAAGTTAAACATATATTACCTTGTCTGGTTGAGTCTTGTTAACAGTAGAATTATGGAATGACGGTGTCCACTCTTCTGAAATTGTAGTTTTGACATTGCTGAAGGTCTTTCTTGTTGCATGGAAAAAGGCATAACTAACAAAATATAAATGATGAAATTGTTACCTAAGTTATAATTTAATGTGAGTTAGAAACAAACAGTTTTTAAGAAGGACTGGTTTTAAAATAAGAAGGTTTTTGTAGACTACATTTGTAATTTTCTCATGTGACTGCTTGTCAATCAGACTTACAGATTTTGACAAATTAAAAGACCACATGATAGACACATGCAAGATATCTTTGTACAGACATTAAAAAACTACCTTTTTACCATAAAATGGGCAAACTAACTAATGAACACTGTGTATAACAAGATTGTGACAAATTGCAGCCCTATACATGTATATATATTCAAATGTATGTACATGTAAAGGGCTGTTATTGATTATGTTTATAAAATTAGTGACTCTGAAAATAACACTTGAAAGAGGTTGGAATGCCAAGTATTAACAAATATCAAACTCTCATTTTCAGCATCCATTAGCATTAAATTGGTTAAAATATCATCGTCGTAGATCGCCAGATGTCTCAAATAGTAATCGATATCATTATTTTTGGACAAAAATATCATGATTTGTCATAGTTATATGAAACCTCCAATTAAAGAAAAAATATGCATCTTTTTTATAATTAGATGAATAGTTTTCATTATAAAACTTATGTAAAATATACCTTTTTTAAAAGAAAATTCTTTAATTTGTCCACACCTAGAAGAAGTTTACTATTTTTTAATTGCTTGCATGCTTCCAGGAAGCTATTCACCGAAACATTTTCTGTATGCAAGTGACCTAAGAGTGACCCTTCTTGTAAAAACCCGATGATTGCAATACAAATGTATGCATGGATCTGTCATTGAAATAAACTATTATCTGATTGTACAATCTACATGATATAAACAAGCTCAATGTCCATGCTTCTTTTTTTATATTGTTTACTGTAAGTTGACAATCTGTAAATTTTGGCTTCAAAACATAATCATCATGCCAACATTTTTAGCTTGTCCACTCTGCCCACCCATGGGAGTGGGCATGAAATTTCTTTTGTTTAATCAATAGACTTACTAGTACAATCAATTGACAAAAGCAGATAAGCATTTGTAATCAATATTTTTACAAAAAAAGAGATTATAGTTGGATTGGGACGGTAGAAAAAGCAAAATCCACCCGCGCTGTTGTATATATAAATGCATTGGTTTAAGAATTGGATAAACATTATTTTTCAACGGTCACTTGTTTCATAACTTTAAAATCTGTTGATTTTATAACTTATATAAGTGTCTAATAGAAAGTGTACATTTTATTGTCATACACCAAAAATTACCATTAACTTCATTTGGCAATTTTTTTTACCATAAACATTGATAAATCGTCAAAACCATTTATGCTTAAAAATTTACGTCCCTCTTAGTTTGAAGCTGATATCTTTTGTGTGTCTCCAGATGAAGTTAACAGTCATTTTTCAGGATTTAATCAAGTCACAGTACACAATCCCTTGTCTAAGTTTATGATGAAAAACATTAACAGGTTGTACATGTAATATGATGTATGAATAAATAAATATTACCTAAAAAATGTCAACAAAAAAACAACCACATGGTGTGTTGTAAATTGAGAGGTTTCACTCTTCATCTTGAGTTTTTCTTAATTTTCAATCATTTCATTAATTAATGTTCAAAACATCATCATCAAATTAAGCTTTTTAAAACGATAAACAGTAAATGTTATAGTTGACACATCTCTGAGATCATGGGACAAAATATAGTCAATGTCAACTTAGATCCCGTTTCAAGACTTTTAAGAGCTTGAAGTTTATGTTGATGTCAAACGCTCGTCTGATGCCGAGCACTTGTCATTAAACCGGAAGTTTATATTTCAAAGGACAACAAAAAAAAGAAAACAGTTGCACATGGGGAAAACAATTTAACATACGTACCAAATGGAAAGATCAGATAAAATCAAATTAGAAAAGTTGCTCGGAGAGGGTTCTTTCGGAATTGTATATCAAATAACAGATATTGAAACAAACAAAAAAGTATGAATCATTTGAGTGAGCAGCAACAGTTGGCACATAATTTTCTGAACAGCTGCCAAGTGAACTAAACAAAATCAATCTGTCAAACATTTTATCCCCCAGAGAACAGTGTTTATGTCTCTTCTTCTTCTTTTAGTACAGAGTTCGACTCTTCTTGAGTGTATGCCCTTTATAGCTTGTTGCATATAAGGCACAAAATGTGCACCTGAATATAGGTATCTTGTTTTGTAACCCCCATTCACATAATGGTTACATTGGTTACATTGGTTACACCCATACAAACTATCATTGATTATTCACAACTTCTCCAGTTTATTTGTAACTTTCCTTCACCTAATGGTTACATTGGTTACACTGGTTACACACATGCAATTTCTGTTACCATGGCAACCCGGACAACCCTTGCATGACGAATCAGGTTGGTTACATTCATGGAGAATCAGGGGGAATTTGGTTACAATGGTTACATGCATGGGGAATCTGGTTACAATGGTTACATATATGGGGTATCTGGTTACAATGGTTACATGCATGGGGAATCTGGTTACAAAATGGTTACATACATGGGAAATCAGGTTACAAAATGGGGAATCTGGTAACATGTACGGAGAATCTGGTTACAATGATTACATGCATGGGAAAGTTTGGTTACAATGGTTACATGCATGGGGTATCTGGTTACAATGGTTACATGCATGGGAAGTCGGGTTACAATGGTTACATACATGGGGAATCAGGTTACAATGGTTACATGCATGGGAAGTCGGGTTACAATGGTTACATACATGGGGAATCAGGTTACAATGGTTACATGCATGGGAAGTCGGGTTACAATGGTTACATACATGGGGAATCAGGTTACAATGGTTACATGCATGGGAAGTCGGGTTACAATGGTTACATACATGGGGAATCAGGTTACAATGGTTACATGCATGGGAAGTCGGGTTACAATGGTTACATACATGGGGAATCAGGTTACAATGGTTACATGCATGGGAAGTCGGGTTACAATGGTTACATACATGGGGAATCAGGTTACAATGGTTACATGCATGGAGAATTAGGTTACAATGGTTACATGCATGGAGAATCAGGTTACAATGGTTACATACATAGAGAATTAGGTTACAATGGTTACATACATGGAGAATCAGGTTACAATGGTTAAATGCATGGAGAATCAGGTTACAATGGTTACATGCATGGAGAATCAGGTTACAATGGTTACATGCATGGAGAATCAGGTTACAATGGTTACATGCATGAGAAAGTCAGGTTACATTGGTTACATGCATGGGGAATCAGGTTACAATGGTTACATGCATGGGAAAGTCAGGTTACAATGGTTACATACATGGAGAATTAGGTTACAATGGTTACATACATGGAGAATTAGGTTACAATGGTTACATACATGGAGAATTAGGTTATAATGGTTACATACATGGGGAATTAGGTTACAATGGTTACATACATGTAAAATCAGGATACAATGGTTACAATCTGTTACATACATGGGAAGTCAGATTACAATGGTTACACTACTTGTGACTATCTTTTTATTGGTGGCCATAAAACTATGTCCACCAGGATGGCTCTATGTGTCCATCATTATACCCCCTGTTGCTAATTAATACACAAGGTATTCAAGGATAAAGGGAATTCATGTCTGCATTGAAGTGTTAAAATTACATAACTTTGATACAGGTAAAGTGTCTCAGGTAAAATATATGTGTTTGTCAAATTTAATTACTGTGATTATGATCCAAAAAAAAAATACAAAAAAATTGAAATAAAAAAATCAGTTGAACCAGAGACATTTGAAACAGAGTGTTTAATCTATAATTCTATCAATTCATATAAATGTTATTTTTTACATGTACTTTTTGACAACTGAAGATTACATGAATGTCATCTTCATATGATAATACAAACTTTCACAATGCCTGTCTTTTTCTATTGAAAAGGTGTTTCTAAAATAATTTTCCAAAATCAAAATTGTTTATATTTAGCATGCTTAGAGAGACTGATCTGCATTCAATGTTGTTTAACAAATGTTTGAGATAATATTTTTAGGACTTATTTTTAATAAAATTTAGGCAATTCATTATTTCTCTATTGAATAAATATATTCAACATATATTTATTACACATACATGGCATATTTTCATAATTGATTTATTAATTATTACAGCAAAATTTTATAATATTTTTTATTGTCATATAACTGAGACTCTGACTACTAGCATGATTGGTGTGTCTAAACACTGCTTAGGAGTCCTTAGTGCACCAAGGACTAAGGACTCCTTAGCAGTGTTCAGACGCATCCTAAGTGCACTAAGGACTAAATGGGGTGCTGTTACATGTATTTTTTTTCATATTATGGTAAAAATTAATATTTAATGCATAAATTACAAATTTAATAGAAAAATAATCATAAATAAACGAAATATTCAACATTTTTAGACATTGGTTAGCACACATTAGCTTTAATGTGTTTTGTACAAGTATCTCTATACAATTTATTTTTACTTGCAAGTGTGCTTTAATGTGATAACAGGCGACGCTGGACATGAGTTTGAATAGACTGCAATGGAGCTAAAACACTTTCGCTTGTTTCTTGTGGTGCACTTTTCAAAATTTATTTTAATATATTAAGACATTAAGCAATGTAAGAAAAAAAAAGATTTAAAGAAGTTAAAGAAGTTGTAGTTGAGAATATTTCTGTCGGCTTTTTCATTTTTTTCATGTGATATATTTAGGTTAATATATTCAAATAATAATATAATAAAATCATATTGTATTACAAAAAAAGTATTTACACATCATGTAGTAAAGGCATATTTTTAAGGCATTCATAAGAAGGCAAGCATTCTCTTTCTCTGTCAAAATTATATTTTTAGCTCTAAATTAACACATACTGAAATTTTTTCGTAATACTGTACTAAAAACTGTGGAACATTTACAAAAAAATAATTTGTCTCTTTTATATATTTGAAAATGAAACTTAATCTGACTAAAAAATGGGGAAATGATTTTTTCAACTTCTTTTATACTTTTAGAAGAAGAAAAAAATGTCTAACATATACAAACAAATAAGTATTGTATGAAGCCTTGAATATTGAACTCAATCCTGATATCAAACTGGTCAAAAACTAGTGATTTTGATAAACCCGAAGGACGCCAAATGATTTTTTTTCTGAATTCAATTGCAATTTTTAGTGAAACCATTTGTACATACACGCATCTTTGTCGAAATCAAAATGAAAACAAACACTTATCAATATATCTATTTCTAATGTCTTCGTATCTCTTACATAACAAGCTGACCACACTCTAACTTATTTGTCAGTTAGTTGGCGCACATCACAGTAGTGCACCTGTGACAAATGACTGACAGGAAAGAAGTAAAACAAAAACTAAATTATTGTTTTTTTCATCATTTTTAATAAGAACAACACATTTAATTGTATAAATCTTTTTCGATATAATTGTTTATTACTTAAAATAAAAAAGATTATGATTGTTTAATCAGTTGTTATGTCATTTGGGGTACGTGTCAAACAGTTCATTGATTTTCGGCATATCAAAGAAAAATAATGTTGAATTTCTTGTCTATTTAGGATTATTTTTCTATAAAATTTGAAATTTATGCATTAAACATTGTTAAATAACAATTTCTAACATAATATGTAAAAAGAATACACACAACAGCACTCCTTTTAGTCCTTAGTGGCAATGTATAGTCGTTAGTGCACTAAGGAGCCCTTATCAGTGTTTAGACGGCAGCAGTCCTTTGCGCTAATTACTGTTTTTTAGGGATATCATTTGCACCAAAATTTGCTGAATATTTAATAAAGATTTGCCAATAGAGAAGAAAATAGAAGCTTTTGCTGATTATGTTTTAGCCAAATATGTTGTTGACACAGTGCTTTGTTCCGACATTGAGACAACTCTCCACAAGAGACCAAATAACACAAAAATTAACAACCATAGCTCAGTCTTCAAGAATGAGCAAAGCTCTCACCAATTAGTCGAACTAACTATAAAATTCAGTTGAAAATGTCTTATCTCATCAGATGGATGCAAATAGAAAGTACTACACAATGGACCTGGTCAGGTACTTGTATATCCAAACAACAAAAAGACACATTAGTTCAGCCTCTGAGAAAACTTGCAGTTACTGATAGCTAGTTCAAAGCCACTTACAACAAATAAATATCATGCCTCTTTAGGCTAAATTCTTGTTACCCTATTTTATGGATTTTCTCCAAACTTTGTAGAGTGCCAGAATGGAAGTTATTAATTATATTATTTTTGATGATTTTTAAAGTTTAGTTAATTGTTCAATTAAAATATTCGTAAATAAACCTTTTCATTCCCCCAATTTTTATTTAATAAATAATAATAAAAAATATGTTTTCATTTTCTTTCTTTCTTTAAATTCATAATAATTCAAACCCTTTTTGCTTTTTTTCTTTTCTTAAAATGTGGCAATTTCACCAAGTTCACTAATTATTTTTACAGTTAAATACTTATAAAAACACCTATTGTTATTATAAAAACATCCATAGAAATATTTTTGTTGGCATTCAAGGAATAGGTAAAATATAAAATGTTGGCATTCGAGGAAGACACCAAGTCAAGAATTACCATCATGACCATTAATTATTCAATTGTTTATTGGATATGATCAGTGTGTATATGTGTCTGATATGGTTGATTGCACATGATAATTTGCAATTTGCTCAAAGTCGTCATGGTCATCAGTCATGTGAAATGTGCTGTTTAAAAAGTCATTTAATTGCTAAGTCATTTAATATCTGTTAATACCAAATTTTATTTATGGTACGTTTTATATGCTCATCTTTTCTTACATCACATAATAGAATAGAACAAGGACGTATTTTAGACTTCATTGAATAGAATAAAATAGATTATTCCATTTTGATAAAATATTAGTAGGTTTTTCTATATGAATGGGATTTTGAATAAATAAGCATATTCACCTGCGGAAAAAGGATATTCACTGCGCAAAACGTCGCGTGCTTTTACGTATATAATTTTGCCGGTAAAAATACGTTTGATGTACAATTGGTTTTGGTAAATATTTCCATTACATTAATTTCTCTCGGAATATGGAATTAAACATTTACTGTCTTTTGTCTCGGTAAATATGTGGTTTTATTGACTTTTGAAAAACTGATATTCACTTCGGCCGTTGGCCTCGGTGAATATCAGTTTTTCAAAAGTCAATAAAACCACACATTTACCTCACCAAAAGACAGTAATTGTATAATATTGCATGGCCAATTAGTGGCATAAAATCAGATACAATTGATTTACAACAATAATAGTCACTTGTAAATATATATTTAGTAATTTTATCAGCATTGGTAAGAATCAGAGCCAAAAACCACATATATATTGTGAATAAAAGAATAAAATTACATTATATCAGAGACATATAATACATTATGTATTATATGTCTCTGATTATATGCATGCATTCTCAAATCATTTTCTTGACTTAGTGTCAATATTCATGCCTGATCTCCTTATTAATTCAAAACAGTCACAAATATAACAGAAATAAATTTTTCTTGGGTCAAGATCATGCATCTAGAGGCTGAGCCATAAAAATTTATAAGATTTATTTCAAAATTCAAATATTTTATTGGACAAAGCACATATGATACAATGCGTATTCCAAGATATAAACACATTAAACATGACAATTTATGCAAATACAACATAAAGAAAACATTTGAAGTACCAATTATATATATAATATCACAGTATTACACAGTGTTATACTTATGGTAGACCAACTGACATTAGATTATTATTACGAGCTTCAAAAGCTTGACTTAAATAACTACATATTTGTCTGGTGTTAACTAGATTTACTGGATTAAGTAAATAGATCGTTGATTGAATATCATCATCATTATTAAGGTTTTTGAAAATATCAAACTTCTCTCGAAGGTCTTTATATAGAGGACAATGTAAAAGAAAATGAACTTCATCTTCCACTTTATCTTTACAAAGTTTGCAGTATCTTTCACTTGCTAAAATTTTTGGTTTGCTATACCTCCCAGTTTCAATTGCAAGTGAATGTGCACTTATTCTAATTTTTGTAAGCAGTGACCTATCATATTTTTTAATATCAAATCTTAAGTAAGCTTTCAAGTCAAATGATGAGCACATTTTACTATAAAACCTTAGTTTACCTGTGTTATTAGATTTAATATTCTCAAGTTGACCCAAAATCTTGCATTTATAAAAGTTTTTCAGTGAGTCCTCAAACATATTATGTGATATTTGAAGTGAATCAAAGTTGATTAACTTTTTTAGTTTATGTAAGGACTGTACCCAGCAAGCGCTCTTTAGTGTATACAATTTTTTATCTTCAATGAATGCAGATTTTAATAGATCAAATTTTGGGTTGTTTCCAACTTCAATGTCAGTTAATCTAGCATAGTATTTAAACATTAGTTTATATGATATAAAACACACTGGATATAGCTCAAGTTCTGTACGTAAAGCTAAATTGGAAGCCTTACCATGAACACCAAGAACATTTTTCATAATCATATTCTGAACCTTTTCAAATGGTAGTTTATCAGCAGTGTCAAGATTTATATTAAAATCTGAGATCCAAATTTCAGATCCATAAGTCATAATTGGTGAAATTAATGAGTTGAAAAGTCTTACCCATTTTTCCACTGCAATACAATTAGAATATGGTAATTTTGATTTCAAGGCGAAATATGCCTTACGTGCTTTATCAGCAAGATTTTCAGCTGCTATATTAAGTTTACCTCTATTGTTGAAGACTATACCTAAGTATTTATATTCCGTAGCAGATTCTAATGGTTGGGGACCAAAATAAAAATAATGTTTATCTAATAAAGATCTATTTTTACTATTTGATAAAATCATAGTTTGTGTTTTCTTGGTGTTCACATTTAGGCCCCAATCAATACAAAAGGATTGTAAGGCATCCACACAGTGTTGCAAGCCATTAGGTGTTTCTGAAATTAAGATTAAATCATCTGCATAAAGAAGATGACTAAAGTTATTCTGATTTAAATTAACTGGATCAGACAAAACAGGGTTGAAATAGGAATCTATGTCATCGACAAAAATATTAAAAAGGGTGGGGCTAAGACTGTCCCCCTGTTTCACCCCTAAATTAGCATGGAATGATTCACTAATAAATCCATCTGTTTTACAACAATATAATGTATTACTATACATATGTTTTAACAAGTCATAAAATTTCCCACCTATTCCCTTTTTGAGCAATTTATGTAGTAATGCCTTTCTTACAACACTGTCGAATGCCTTTTTAAAGTCCACAAAACAAATGTAAAGATTTTTCTTACACTTATTTAGATATTTATTAATTAAAGTTTTCATTATGAATATATGGTCACTTGTTCTATATCCTTCACGAAAGCCACCCTGATTGGCACTCAACAAGTCTTTAGACTCTATGAACACAGTTAATCTGTTTTGCAGTAATGAAGTAAATAATTTACCTAAACAGCTAGAGACACATATACCTCTATAGTTATTGCAGTCACTAGGATCACCTGATTTAAAAATTGAAGAAATATATGACAGATTCCATGATTTTGGAAATTTTCCACATTGAAGTATTTTATTAAAAAGTTTTACCATAACTAGTACCATGGATGAGGCACTACATTTAATAAACTCATTCAATATCAAATCAGGACCACCAGACTTACCAGATTTAAGTCTAGTGATACCCTTTTTAACTTCATTACAAGTAAATGGGTAATCCAGAGAGCAATGATTGTCCTTTGATGTCTCAAGATCATCAGGAAAATTAAGTTCTGAATCAGAGTTTAATAAGGATTTGTAATGTTCTACCCATTCCTGCTTTGATAATGGACTGGGTGCCTGTTGGTGGTTATTTTTTAGATCGTTAATAGATTTCCAAAAGGACTTAGAGTCTTTGTGTTCTAGGCTATTCAATTTACTAATAAATTTTTTAAATTATAACAATTGTGAGAAATGTATTGACAAACATCTTCCCTATGAATATTATAAAGAGTACATTGTAACTAAAAATGAAGCTCATCTTCAACTTAACCAAGTGAGCAATTTGAACAATGACACCAGCAAGGGATTCAGAATTTTTCAAAAAGGGGGGCCCCTGACTGACCTAAGGGGACCCCGCTCCAGTCATGCTACAATGATTCCCTATATAATCAACCATTTTTTTCTCTCACAAAAGGGAAGAGCGGGCCCTCCTTGATCTGCCTTATTTTTATTTGGACACTCAGATCTTTCAATATGTTTTCAAATATGTCATATATATGCACACTGTGCTTCTAAAACACTGATTTGTGGTCACAAGTTTCAAAACTTTTGTTTCCGGTGCACCAAAGACAAGTACTTTGCTGTTTTGTAAGCACCAAATACCACCAAAAGATTTTCAAGTCCCATCATGTTTAAGTCCCAGTTTATTCAAGGATTTGTATAGTTAAAGGTTTATTCTAACAAGTTCAAAAAATATTCCTGTGACTTTCTTCTTTCCTACATTCTTAAAGGAGATCGCATTCATAATGCTATGAAATGATTCAATGCAGTCTTATTTACTTTCATTATTTTAACCAGACATATATAATACATTATAATCTCTGTTCCATGATATTAAAACAATTAAATTTTCATTTTCATTTGGTGGGAACTTTATGTAAACTATATTTTTATTCGTTTATTTTAGAAAATCAAGCCCAAAAATTAATAAATAATAATAAAGACATAAAAATAAAGTTCTATGACAGAGAGACAAAGGCATAGATTATCTTATCAACCACTTCTTCAACAATCTGTTTATTCTTGTTGAATTTTACATGACTTGTGTGTATCATGTTTATAGTTCTGATATATACAAATTTTAAATTTCATTATAATGTCTTAAGTTGACAGATTCTAATTCTGACATTTTGCTAGTTACACAATTTACATGTATGTTAAATTTTCAATATATATAGGGCAGGGTTTTACATTTTAGGTCTAACCTTTTTTTTTAGGGTTTATTTAAATACTAAGTTATTTGTCAATATATATACATGAATACAAGGACACACTTTTATTTTTAATTCAAGAATTCTGATATTATATTTATATATATTTTTTTCAAACATGTCTTCTTTCTTTACCTTTAAACATGTTGGAGAAATTTACAACTTTCCAATTGAAACAAATAATTATATAGATATATGCCATGCAAATATGAAATATGAAATAACAGGGACATATAATGCATATGTAATATGTCTCTAGAATAGACAATACGCAAGATGTTAACATTTATAAATTAGGTATTAATCTGAGTTTGAATTAAAAGTAATTAACAGGATTAAGATTGTAAGTTATACCCAGAGTTTAAATTATATGTAATAAACAGAGTTTGGATTGTGAGTTGTAAACACATGATAAAGTTAATATTACATTGGGGAAGATGTTTATTGATTCATTAAATTTGAGGCAAGTTTTAAAAATGGAATAGCATAATATAATAAAGTTAAACTAAAATAAAGAGTAGAAGATGTTGTTTGTATTTTTTTTTACTGTTCAAGATTAACAACCAGCATATTATTTTATTTTTTTGGATTGTCATTGTCAACAACACAGAGAGAAAAAATGTAGGACAGTAAGTCACAGGACAAAATGTCACAGACTAAAAGTAACAAATCATTTTTTCTGATTATTTTCTTTGAATAATAACTGATTATTTCTACAAAAATATTTTTGTATTTTTCTTGAACTATTATATATTAACCAACTTTGTAAACAAATTTATCAAAAAAATATAACAGATGATCAAATAATTGTTAAAAAAAACAAAATGTTAAAGTAGTTTGTCACTAAATAATAAATTAAATGGCTTCATGGTGCCAAGAAATATATCTTTAGCATGATTGAAATTAAATAAGTCTTGACTTTTCAAGTATAATGACACATTTCCTAAACTTTAATATGAATATATGTATTAAAAAGTAAATATTTCAAGATATTTGTCTTTTATATTTAAAAAATTGTCAATAAATTATTTGTGACTTTTTGTCCTACCAAATTAGTGACTGCATGTCCTGTGAATTTTTGTCCTGTGACTTTGTCCATTTACAAAAAAACCACACCATCATAATCACTTAAAATTCGTGATCTCAGATAAAACAATTATTTAAAAGAATAATCCCAGGCTGAATGTTATATTAAAGTAATTGATCTTGACATGAACATTAACAAAGTCCTGCTTCTAGTGGAGTTTAATGACCTTGACTAAGTTGGTCCTGAAACTACTGTGTTATAGTAGTCTCTGAGGTCTGTTGCAGAAAAAAAATAAATTTATTTTACTCACAGAAGACACCAAGTCAGTTTATATACTTGTACATGCATATCCAGACATTTTCAAACAGATTTATCAAAAAGTATAAATGTGTCGGGACAACAACAGACTTTTAAGTTATGACCTTGAAAAGTCCATTCATAGTATGTTGAGACAAACTCATACCCAGTCTTCCAATTGTGATATAGAACCTTGTGTTACAATTTCAGAGAGATCCATACACTAACACACAAGTTGTGGTTCCTTGAAACTACAATATAAATGCTTGTTTTTGGTCCCTTTTTTGGTCTCTTATTTCTTAACCTTTGGTACCACAAACCCCAAAATCAATCCAAACTTTCTCTTTGTGGTATTGAACATTCTAGTAAGATTTGATAGAGATGCATTCATTAAACCTTTTTGTCTTAAAAACCAAATGTGTCTTTGGGCAACACAGACGACGTCATAAAAGACTGGACATAAAACTTATTTAAAAAAAAGTTTGCATTTTTAAAAGAAATATTATTAAAATTTAATAGATTTTCTTTTGACAAGGCTTATGAACAATTTTCTAAACAGTGAAATGAATATAATATGTTACTTAAATTTACATATGATTTAAACAATTCACCAAAGTTTCAGGTATATAGCCATTGTAACCTAATTCTCTATGCATGTAACAATTGTAACCTGATTCCCCATGTGTGTTACCATTGTAACCTAATTCTCCATGCGTGTAACCATTGTAACCAGATTCCCCATGCATGTTACCATTGTAACCTGATTCCCCATGTATGTAACCATTGTAACCTAATTCTCTAAGCGTGTAACCATTGTAACCTACTTCTCCATGCATGTAACCATTGTAACCTGATTCCCCATGTATGTAACCATTGTAACCTAATTCTCCATGCATGTAACCATTGTAACCTGATTCCCCCATGTATGTAACCATTGTAACCTGATTTTCCCATGCATTTAACCATTGTAACCTGATTCCCCATGTATGTAACCATTGTAACCTAATTCTCCATGCGTGTTACCATTGTAACCTGAATCCCCATGTATGTAACCATTGTAACCTGATTCCCCCATGCATGTAACCATTGTAACCTGATTCCCCATGTATGTAACCATTGTAACCTAATTCTCCATGCATGTAACCATTGTAACCTGATTCCCCCATGTATGTAACCATTGTAACCTGATTTTCCCATGCATGTAACCATTGTAACCTGATTCCCCATGTATGTAACCATTGTAACCTAATTCTCCATGCGTGTAACCATTGTAACCAGATTCCCCATGCATGTAACCATTGTAACCTAATTCTCCATGCGTGTAACCATTGTAACCAGAATCCCCATGTATGTAACCATTGTAACCTAATTCTCCATGCGTGTAACCATTGTAACCAGATTCCCCATGTATGTAACCATTGTAACCTGATTCCCCCATGCATGTAACCATTGTAACCTAATTCTCCATGCATGTAACCATTGTAACCTAATTCTCCATGCATGTAACCATTGTAACCTAATTCTCCAAGCATGTAACCATTGTAATTAGATTTCCCATGCATGTAACCATTGTAACCTGATTCCCCATGTATGTAACCATTGTAACCAGACTCCCCATGTATGTAACCATTGTAACCTAATTCTCCATGCGTGTAACCATTGTAACCTAATTCTCCATGCGTGTAACCATTGTAACCTCATTCTCCATGCGTGTAACCATTGTAACCAGATTCCCCATGCATGTAACCATTGTAACCAGATTCCCCATGCATGTAACCATTGTAACCTGATTCCCCATGTATGTAACCATTGTAACCTAATTCTCCATGCGTGTAACCATTGTAACCTAATTCTCCATGTATGTAACCATTGTAACCTAATTCTCCATGCGTGTAACCATTGTAACCTGATTCTCCATGCGTGTAACCATTGTAACCTGATTCTCCATGCATGTAACCATTGTAACCTGATTTTCCCATGTATGTAACCATTGTAACCTGATTTTCCCTTGCATGTAACCATTGTAACCCGATTCCCCATGTATGTAACCATTGTAACCTAATTCTCCATGCGTGTAACCATTGTAACCTGATTCTCCATGTATGTAACCATTGTAACCTAATTCTCCATGCGTGTAACCATTGTAACCTGATTCTCCATGTATGTAACCATTGTAACCTAAGACTCCATGTATGTAACCATTGTAACCTAATTCTCCATGCATGTAACCATTGTAACCAGATTCCCCCATGCATGTAACCATTGTAACCTAATTCTCCATGCGTGTAACCATTGTAACCTAATTCTCCATGCATGTAACCATTGTAACCTAATTCTCCATGCGTGTAACCATTGTAACCTGATTCCCCCTGTATGTAACCATTGTAACCAGATTCCCCATGCATGTAACCATTGTAACCTAATTCTCCATGCGTGTAACCATTGTAACCAAATTCTCCATGCATGTAACCATTGTAACCTAAATCCCCATGCGTGTAACCATTGTAACCTAATTCTCAATGCATGTAACCATTGTAACCAGATTTGCCATGCATGTAACCATTGTAACCTGATTCCCCAGGTATGTAACCATTGTAACCTAATTCTCCATGCGTGTAACCATTGTAACCAGATTCCCCATGCATGTAACCATTGTAACCTAATTCTCCATGCATGTAACCATTGTAACCTAAATCCCCATGCGTGTAACCATTGTAACCTAATTCTCAATGCATGTAACCATTGTAACCAGATTTGCCATGCGTGTAACCATTGTAACCTAATTCTCCATGCGTGTAACCATTGTAAACAGATTCCCCATGCATGTAACCATTGTAACCTAATTCTCCATGCGTGTAACCATTGTAACCTAATTCTCCATGCATGTAACCATTGTAACCTAATTCTCCATGCATGTAACCATTGTAACCTAATTCTCCATGCGTGTAACCATTGTAACCTGATTCCCCCTGTATGTAACCATTGTAACCAGATTCCCCATGCATGTAACCATTGTAACCTAATTCTCCATGCGTGTAACCATTGTAACCTACCCGTAATTCTCCATGCGTGTAACCATTGTAACCAGATTCTTCATGTATGTAACCATTGTAACCTAATTCTCCATGCGTGTAACCATTGTAACCTAATTCTCCATGCGTGTAACCATTGTAACCTAATTCTCCATGCGTGTAACCATTGTAACCATATTCCCCATGCATGTAACCATTTTAACCCAACTTTCCCATGTGTGTAACCATTGTAACTGATTTCTCCATGCATGTTGCACTTTAACCCAATTCTGCATGTATGTAACCAGTGTAACCTGATTTTCCATGCATGTAACCATTGTAACCAGACTTTCACAGGCTGGTTACAAATGTTTACTGCATTCCCCATGGACAGCCATTCATGTACAGTTTGCAACAGATAAAGCCACCTTTGCATATCAGTTACTAAAGGTCCATGTGTGTAACCAATGTAACCAATGTAACCATTGCATCAATGGGGGTAACAAAACAAGATACCTATATTCAGGTGCACATTTTGTGCCATATCTAGCTTGTTGTTCGGTGTGAGCCAAGGCTCCATGTTGAAGGCCGTACTTTAACCTATAATGGTTTAATTTTTAAATTGTTATTTGGATGTAGAGTTGTCTCATTGGCACTCACACCACATCTTCCTATATCTATAAATGACTCTTGCTCGTTAAATCATGAGGCCTTCCCTCCTCAATTAATAAAAACCGAAGTATAACTATTTACAGGAAAATTATTTACGCTTTCTGGTCGATCTGGCCCAAGTCGAAACGTCCCACGTCGATCCTGCCCATATGTAAAGTCGATCTGGCCCCAATAAAAATATATTCATAACTAAGGAATTAAAAAAAAGACATATTTTATTGTAATTCATACATGTCATAAATTTTTATGATTTTAATTATAATGTCCTTTGAAAAATATTTTCTTTAGATGAGTAAAAAACAGTATAAAACAATTTCCTTCCTATGTTGTACTGATATATACGACTGTCCCAGGTTAGTGGGGGGGGGGGGCATGTTTAACCCTGCCACATTATTTATGTTTGTGCCTGTCCCAAGTCAGGAGCCTGTAATTCAGTGGTTGTTGTTTGTTTATGTGTTACATATTTGTTTTTTCTTTCATTTTTTTACATAAATAAAGCCGTTAATTTTCTCGTTTGAATTGTTTTACATTGTTTTATCAGGGCCTTTAATAGCTGACTATGCGGTAGGGGCTTTGCTAATTGTTGAAGGCCATACGGTGACCTATAGTTGTTAATGTTTGTGTCATTTTGGTCTTTCTGTGGATAGCTGTCTCATTGGCAATCATACCACATCTTCTTTTTTATAGGTTGATCATGTTTTTATTACAAGTTTTCAAGATTTTTGGGTTAAATTATATTAAAACTTATATAAAAGAATTCAGTCATCAAGATTAATCAGCAGTGATAAGCATTTTCTTTCAATTGACTTGTGATCCTAACAAATCTTTCATCTTGTGTAACAGTAATAACAAAAAGTTACAAAAGGGAACAAGCTGATCCCTAAGCTGATACATACGAACTTTGTTTTTAAAGGCCCATCAAAATTTTGACGGGACATATTATGGTTTTCAAATGTCCGATTTCTGTCAATCTGTCCGTCTGTCTGGCGTAAGCATGTCGCACCGTAACTTGAGAACGACTTATCCAAATTTCATGAAACTTAACATAGTTGTTTCCTATGATGGTCAAATGATCTGTATACTTTTTGGTGAAAATAAGATTAAAAAATTTTGAGTTATGGCACTTTGTAACGAAAACAGGGGTGTGTTTTTTTCACATGTCGCACCGTATCTCAAAAACGATTCTTGATTATGGCTTAAAACTTTAAACACTTATTAGTGGTATTTATCTTAATATCTGTATACTTTTTGGTGATGATTCAAAATTTTATTTTTGAGTTATTGAGTATTTTGTAAAAAAGGGGGAGGGTTTTTTTACATGTCGCACCATATCTCAAAAACAATTTATGATTATTGCTTAAAACTTTACACATGTCTTGTTTATATTAATCTAAAGATCTGTATACTCTTTGGTGGTGATTCAAAACTTCATTTTTGAGTTATTGAGTACATGTATTTTGTAAAAAAGGGGGAGGTTTTTTTTTTTACATGTTGTGCCGTATCTCAAAAACAATTATGATTATTGCTTAAAACTTTACACACTTCTTTGTTATATTAATCTAAAAATCTGTATACTTTTTGGTTTTGATTCAAAATTTTATTTTAGTGATATTTATTTTTTTGTAAAAAAAAAAAACAGGGTTGGAGGTTTCACATGTCCCGCTGTGTCTCAAAAACAATATATGGTTATTGCTTAAAACTTTCTCAGAAACTATTTATGATTATTGCATAAAACTTCCACACAAGACGTCGGGCGTATCATGCGCTCATGGCGCAGCTGTTTATTCTTTTAAGTTTTAAAATTTCTTAGACATAATAACATATGTGTTATAGCAGTCTCAATAATCCCGCTGCAAATGTTTGCACCTGTCCTAAGTCAGGAATCTGATGTACAGTAGTTGTCGTTTGTTTATGTAATATATACGTGTTTCTCGTTTCTCGTTTTGTTTATATAGATTAGACCGTTGGTGTTCCCGTTTGAATGGTTTTACACTAGTAATTTTGGGGCCCTTTATAGCTTGTTGTTCGTTGTGAGCCAAGGCTCTGTGTTGAAGGCCGTACTTTAACCTATAATGGTTTACTTTTTAAATTGTTATTTGGATGGAGAGTTGTCTCATTGGCACTCACACCACATCTTCCTATATCTATACACACAACTTTTCAAAATATTGTCAACTTTAAGAAAAAAATATATTGACTACATTTGATATTACGAAAGAAAAAAAAAAGTGTTATAGAAGCCTAGGTCTGATGTTACCTGAAAAAAAATACAATTACTTAATATAATTATATACGCCAAACAAAAGATCAAACTATAAAGACCTTACCTCAGTTCACAATTATCAGAAAATTGTTGAATAAACAAACCAATTATAGACTAATGATTTGGTTAAACAAGACATTTATATGATGAGTTAAATTTTAACAGTTCCATTGGACTAAATATTTAGCTACTCTGTGTGAGAAGAAAATAAAAGAAAAATCGCCATGACATTCAAAGTCAACATGTAAAATATCTTCACATTTTAAAAATATGTTGGAGCTATATATATACATGTATGCTATACAAACAGACACAACTACACTCAGTTTCGTATCGATTTAAAATAGTTCTTTTACTGATACTCCAATACTTCACTTGCCTAGACATGTAGCTGTTGTCATCCATCATCGACACTTTTGAAAGTTCCGTTTATACTGTTCAAATTTGTCAAAAAATCCTCCAAATAGTGAATATAGTTTTTGAATATTTTATTATGGGGCCGGATCGACATGGGCCGGATTGACTTTGGGCCGGATTGACTTGGGGCCGGAACGACTGGATACCTTATTTGAAAGTTTAGTTACAAATAAAACTATGTACAAGCTCCTCTTTTCACAGTTCGCCAAAAATTGTGCTACCAAGTGTTTTCAGGTTTGTTCATAATTATTTGAACTTGCAATTTGTGTAACTGTTACTAAAGGTTTACTAAATGAGCTAGCAAGTAATGAATTCTTGTCAAATTGGCACCCGTAAAGTCACATCGGCACCAAGTCAAATTGGCACCTGGTTAAATCTGCACCTTGTATCTATATAGTCAATTTGGCACCCATGTTAATATATATATATATAAAAAAAAGAGTTAAATAAGGAAGGGGTTGTCCAGAAATATAATCACTTATAATTTATTCACATTTTGTGGGGTTCATGTATATATTTTTTCTCTCAACCAAATGTGTATTTTTAATTATTATACGAATATTATATGAGGTATTGGATATTTTTGACGCATTTTTTAACCCATTGAGCATTTTGCAGGATTGTTGGTTTAATGCTGTCTAAACCATCCTGAAAAACACCTTAATTGCTAATTATTTTTCATGAAAGTTTGAATTATTGAAAGGGACTCATAGTTTCCGTTTTATTTTTCTAATTGTCTCATTGTTAAAAAATAGATTGGTTAAGGGCTTCATTGTTTTGTATCGCTCACTTGACAAAAAGCTTCATATTATGTCTCGCAGCTGATATTTTACGATATCAACATGCAGATAACCTGATAATCGGTACGTACTCTATTGAGTTAAAGCAACAAACATATTAACTACATGTATGTACTTGATAAAAGTTTTTAATTAATTGAAAAGAAAACTTATCAAAAAATCAGTCATTGGGAAAACTTTGAATATTTAACTTATGTGTTCAAATGATGCTTTTTATACGACCGCAAAATTTGAAAAAATTTCGTCGTATATTGCTATCACGTTGGCGTCGTCGTCGTTCAAATACTTTTAGTTTTTGCACTCTAACTTAGTAAAAGTTAATAGAAATCTATGAAATTTTAACACAAGGTTTATGACCACAAAAGGAAGGTTGGGATTGATTTTGGGAGTTTTGATCCCAACATTTTAGGAATTAGGGGCCAAAAAGGGCCCTAATAAGCATTTTCTTGTTTTTCGCACAGTAACTTTAGTAAAAGTAAATAGAAATCTATGAAATTTTGACACAAGGTTTATGACCACAAAAGGAAGGTTGGGATTGATTTTGGGAGTTGAGGTCCCTACAGTTTAGGAATTAGGGGCCAAAAAAGGGTCCAAATAAGCATTTTTCTTGGTTTTCGCACCATATCTTTAGTATGAGTAAATAAAAATCTATGAAATTTAAACACAAGGTTTATGACCACATCAGGAAGGTTAGTATTGATTTTTGGAGGTTTGGTCCTAACAGTTTTGGAATTAGGGGCCAAAAAGGGGTCCAAATAAGCATTTTTCCTGGTTTTCACCCCATAACTTTAGTATAAGTAAATTGAAATCTATGAAATTTAAACACAAGGTTAATAACCATAAAAGGAAGGTTGGTATTGATTTTTGGGAGTTTTGGTCCTAACAGTTTAGGAATAAGGGGATCAAAGGGTCCAAAATTAAACTTTGTTTGATTTCATCAAAAATTGAATAATTGGGGTTCTTTGATATGCCGAATCTAACTGTGTATGCAGATTCGTAATTTTTGGTCCCGTTTTCAAATTAGTCTACATTAAGGTCCAAAGGGTCCAATATTAAACTTTGTTTGATTTCATCAAAAATTGAAAAATTGGGGTTCTTTGATATGCCGAATCTTAAAATGATCTTAGATTTTTGATAATTGGCCCAGTTTTCAAGTTGGTCCAGATTGGGGTCCAAAATCAAAGTTTGTTTGATTTCATCAAAAAATGAATAAATGGGGTTCTTTGATATGCCAAATCTAACTGTGTATGTAGATTCTTAATTTTTGGTCCTGTTTTCAAATTGGTCTACATTAAAGTCCAAAGGGTCCAAAATTAAGCTTAGTTTGATTTTAACAAAAAATGAATTCTTGGGGTTCTTTGATATGCTGAATTCAAACATGTACTTAGATTTTTGATCATGGGCCCAGTTTTCAAGTTGGTCCAAATCAGGATCTAAAATTATTATATTAAGTATTGTGCAATAGCAAAAAAATTTCCATTGCACAGTATTGCACAATAGCAAGAAATCTTCAATTGCACAGTATTGTGCAATAGCAAGTCTTTTCAATTGCACAGTATTGCGCAATAGCAAGAAATATCTAATTGCACAATATTGTGAAATAGCAAATTTTTTTTTAATTAGAGTTATCTTTCTTTGTCCAGAATAGTAAGCAAGAAATATCTAATCGCACAATATTGTTCAATAGCAAGAAATTTTTTAATTGGAGTTATCTTTCTTTGTCCAGAATCAACTTAAATCTTTGTTATATACAATATACAATGTATATTCACTTTTTACTACCAACTGATAAATTAAAACAATCTTTACCATTCAGTGATAACAAGCAGTTTTTTTACATCTTAATATTTTATGATGTATTTTAAAATGAGTAGTTATTGTTGCAAACTCCATTAGAAATTTTAATTCAGATCAGTTTTGGAATAAGGGAAAGGGGGATGTGAAAGAAAAAAAAATGGATTCAATTTTTCTCATTTGAAATTTTATAAATAAAAAGAAAATTCTTCAAACATTTTTTTGAGAGGATTAATATTCAACAGCATAGTGAATTGCTCTAAGAGATAACAAAAATTTTCATTAGAACACATTCATTCTGTGTCAGAAACCTATGCTGTGTTAACTATTTAATCACAATCTAAATTTAGAGCTGGATTTAGCTTGAATGTTGTGTCCATACTTTCCCCAACTGTTCAGGGTTCAACCTCTGCGGTGGTATAAAGCTGCACCCTGCGGAGCATCTGGTTAATGCTGTAATGCATGATAAAACCCAAACCCAGAAATAGATCATGAATTTATACTTTGGATGCCGAATTGACTTTTAATAGGTGCTGATTTGACTAGATGCTGATTTGACTTTTTCTATGGTTGTTGATTTGACTTGTACTGGCAAGTAAATCTGAAGTACAAATAATTATGACCTTTTTTAATTGTTTAGACTATAAGGACTGATTTTTTTAAATCAAATTTTGAGTCAACAAGTGGACATAGGAGAAACATATAAACATGATAAACTCTTTATGCTAGAACACGGAAAGTACATATATGTAGTATATAGCTTGCTGTTAGTTGTAAGCCAAGGCGTTGTGTTGAATAGTTATCCAAGTTACCAGGATTATAATTTAGTACACCAGACGCACATTTTGTCTTCTTAAGACTCATCAGTGACACTCATATCAAAATATTTATAAAGCCAAACAAATACAAAGTTGAAGAGCTTTGAGGATCCAAAATTCCTAAAAGTTGTGCCAAATACGGCTAAGGTAATCTATGCCTGGGATAAGAAAATCTTAGCTTTTCTAAAAATTCAAAGATTTGTAAACAGGAAATTTATAATAGTGACCACATAATTGATATTCATGTCAACACCGAAGTGCTGACTACTGGGCTGGTGATACCCTCAGGGACAAAACGTCCACCAGCAGAGGCATCAACCCAGTGGCGTAAATAGTTATCAAAGTTACCAGGATTATAATTTAGTACGCCAGACGCGCGTTTCGTCTTCATAACACTCATCAGTGATGCTCTTATTAAAATAGTTATAAAGCCAAACAAATACAAATGAATACCATACTTTAACCTTGCTTTATTTTGTCATGAAGACTTATTAATTTTTATTAATATATTGCTTTTTTTATTGGAATTTGCATGTTCAAAAACAATGAGTACCTGGACTCACCTACAGAAATCCTTTTAGAGAACCCTGTAATGACTCCCATCTATTCTTTGCGGGCATTAAATAATGGACTTCATTAAAGATAACCGTTTTATTTATTGTCATATAATCCACTCTATTAACACAATGTAGCATGAATAACAAAGGTATGCTGGTGCTCAATGAATGATTACAAATGTTGACAGGTAAGTATAACTCCAAACTGAACGTGAACATCAAACGGTAAAAGGCTGAAAGAACAAATAAAAACTCAATATAAAACCTATCAATCAAAAAGATTTGCCAAAACATACAAAATTACAAAGTTGGCTTATGACACTAATTGTGTTCCATACATTCACATAAAAAATACAAGTATTAACAATATATCAAGTTTGGTAACATAACTATGAGTCAAAACTGAGTGTGTACAGCTTTTAATGGGTTGAAAACTCGACAAGTATAAAAAATTATGTATGCAAATTATGACACAAATTGCTTTCCATACTTTAAAAATATTGAAATGAGGGGGGTGCTATGAATCATACAAAAATTACCAAAAAGGGTATTTGAATGTTTATAGAACATTTTTATAGTGTAAATGTTGTCTCTATGTGTTTACAAGTAATAACAAACGGTTGTGAAACAATAAAACAAATAATCTGGTGACGTGGCATATTTTGTCATCATTGTCATTTACCCAACGTTTTATACGTCATCAAAACACTATACATGTTATATATGTTTACAATAAACAGTTCTTCAGATTGTCAATATGCTATAAACTTACACTGTGCCGGAATCTGGCAGATATATCAATAAATGATGCTGAATCATCAATGTGAGCATGTAAATATGGGGAAATTACAAAAGAGGGGAAAGTAACGAAGAAGATAGTAAATGTAAGTCAACTTTCGGAAACATCATGAAATAATTACGGACGAGTCAGTACAAACCCTATGATAACAATGATAATGATAATTACCTTTTATTAAATGCTGTATATGTATGTTGAGTTGTTGACCAGAACAATGTTTTTTGATTGCTGTCTGATTGATGTACTAGCCACAACTTGTTGTGCCGTATATACATGTATTTATACATTTAATTGTAGTTTGCCCTCAAAAGAATAGACTTCTGTGATCAAGAATCAGAAAGGGAACAGGCTAAAAGAGAAGCAGATTTGTTGTCCAACCTTCGCCATGATAATATCTTGCAGTATGTTGAATCATTTGAAGAGGATGATAGCTTGTTTATCGTGACAGAATACTGTGAACGTGGGGATCTAGACACTTACTTGGAATACAAGTCACGAATACAGGAACCGTTACCAGAAAATAAGATAGCAATATGGATATATCAGATAGCAAGTGGTTTACATGTAAGTCTGAATTTACAAAATCGTTAATATCATAATTATATAGTTCAGTCATATTCCTACATGTACATTATGAATCAATCATTTTTTATTGAAATAAGGTCGTAGGTACATGTGCATCATATTCTTTGCCAGTTAATAAACTGGGGTTTTCATTATCAGTGAATCAAATTCCTAAACACTAAAAGTTTCAGAGTAAATATACTTCAACAACAAATAATTTCAGAGTAAACCAACAGCAAAGAGTTTTAGAGTAAATTTACTTCAACAACAAATAATTTCAGAGTTGGACAACAGCAAAATGTTTCAGAGAAAGTTTTCTTCAACAAAAAGTTTTAGAGCAAATTTTCATCAACAGCAATATTTTGGGCAAATTTTGATTAACAGCAAAACATTTCAGAACAAATTTTCATAAACAACAAAAAGTTTTGGAGTAAATTTTCATCAACAACAAGTAGTTATAAAGTAAATTTTCATCAACAACAAAAAGTTTCAGAGCATATTTTCATCAACAACAAAAAATTTCAAAGTGCATAGGGATGCTATAGTTTAAAATTAGCTAAATTGTTGTATTTCATCAGGGACTATTAATCAGTATAATAGTCCCAGATATACTCTTAAGCCTAAATATATATTTGTGAAATAATATTACACAAATGCAAGTATTTTTTAGAAAAGAAATAAAACAGCAATTTTACCTATTCATCTCTTCTGACATCTTGAAGGTTAAAATGTTGGTGTGCATGCTATTGTGTAACCTCAATACAAATTTTGTAATTTATATGATGTTTGTTTTTAGTATTTACATGAAAGAAAGATATTACACAGAGATCTGAAGACAAAGAACATTTTTATAATGACTGACTGGAATGTTAGAATTGGTGATTTAGGTATAGCAAAGTAAGTTATATTGATAGTAAGATGGAAACCCATACATTACATTGGCTTCTTTGTAATATGAAGGAGATGACATCCAATAATATTATAATTCACAATAAAAGTAAAGGAAGCAGCTAAAATGCTGCTCATTTATTTTTGTGATAAAAATATGATACTTTGCATTAAAGGAGTAGGTTCAGTAAGACCCCTTTTTGGCCCCTAGATATAGCAGTTTTACAAAATTGGGAAAATGTAATCTGTAAGCTATTTATTGGAAATTAGAATGCTTTTGCTACACAAATATGGGCTGCTTTTGACAATACAATGCACAAATACCGGGTACTAACATCATTAAGTCATGCTAAATTACTGAAATCTTCACAATTTTAGCATTTCATTTAAATTGTAGACGAATTCCGTCTGAAATAAAAGTGGCCGCATTTGTGTTCATTCATTATATTGAAATGTTAGTTGTATTCGATGATTAATACATAACATATAAAAAGGTTGAGGATGAACACGATGCACCTTCAATTTTTGACAAAAAAAACATCTGAAAAGTGACGATTTTTTGCATATTTGATAGATTTTTTTATATTTAAGCTTGAATCAGAAAGTTTTTTAAAATGACTTAATCAGTTAAAATCTTTCACATAAACTAACTGAATCAATTGAAATAGATACTAAAGTGTTTAAAAAGTGTCCAAAATATTTTGTTAGATGAACCTGAAATTTGAGGCCAAAATCAACCCTTACTGGACCTACTTTCAGATTGAATAATTATTGTTAGTCTGTATTACTTCACTGAACTGAAAAAAATTGTTACCCTGCATTAAAATTTAAGTTAAAAAAAATGTTATTGGTGAGATAATTTTTTTTTTAATTTTGCATTTTTTAATTTACCGTACATTTGAAAATATGAAATAAATGTTTCAAACACTCTTTCACAGATGATTAAAGATTTGATTTATAATTAAAGATGACATATTTTCTAGAGTTCTGGACCTTGGTCAGAGTAAAGCCAACAGTTTTGTGGGAACACCTGCCTATATGTGTCCTGAGTTGTTTGAACAAAAAGCTTATAACAATCGTGTAAGTATAAAATGGTAAAAAGAATTTTATAATTGACTGACACATTAAAGTCATATGAAACCAGTGAGTGGTGAAAAATAATGTTTGTCCAATTCTTGAACCAATGCATGTATACATCATAAACGTAGTCCAACTCCTAGGTGGATGATTTTGACATTATTTTCGCAAATATATCATATATTCGTCAAATTTTTTTCTCTGTGTTTGTTATGATTTAACAAATATGGCTGCTCATTAAATGCCGTGTTTTGAAGCTGAGTTTTACCGATTGTCACCTTATAGTAAACAAATCACAAAAAGCATGGGTATTGATCACATGTTTAACATGTATAATCAGATATTTGTTTATTTCAATGACAAATCCATGCGTATTGTGGTCACCAGATTTTTACGAGGAGGGTTACACTTGGGTCACTATGCATACGGAAAATATGTCAGCGAATTGCTTCCTGGAAGCAAGCAATTAAAAATAAGTAAACTTGTTATAAATGTGGACAAATAAAAGAATTTTCCTCAGAAAAAAGTATATGTACATAAGTTGTATAATGAAAACTATCCATTTAGTTATAAAAAACATATGCATATTTTTTTTTAAATTGAGGTTTCTTAGGACTTTAAGAAAAATGTAACAGGGTCAAATGAATTTACATGTATCTTCTTCATCCATTAAGTCTGATAAAACACATTGGTTGATTAAGGATTATCAGGGTTCAGGAAATATAGGTTCAGCTTAACAGGTATTTATAATAAGATGTGATGCCAATGAGACAGTTATCCTTATTTGTCATTCTCTATATGACTCGTTGATCTTTTTCAGTCTGACATTTGGAGCTTAGGGTGCTGTGTATTTGAAATGATGGCACTGAAGAAAGCATTTGAAGGAAAAGCTATATTTAAAATCATCCATAATGTGATATCAGGGAAGGTATTATAAACTTGTACCAGAAAAATGTAAAACCCAATTCATTATTTCAATTAATTCAAATGATTCCAGATATTGAGTGAAATGAATTAATTATTTTCATGAATATTATAGCTAGTCTTAATTAAGTTGACTGACGTGGATCATTTAGTGACATTACTAACATTTTGTTATGCTCAGGAAAGTTGTGTAAACAAGGTATAATTTTTATTTCAATTTTCAATTTGTAATTACTTATTTGTGGTTTTACATATTCAGACTTTATGAAGTATGAGTCTTCCTCACTGCCTTGCAAAGCCTACTATTAATACACAATGTATTGACAGTCATAAAGAGTCATTACCAAATAAATCTAAACTAAAGATTTGTTATAAGGATCCCCCACTGTAAACTGATTTTTTAAAACAAAATATATGTATTTAAGTAAAATTTTCATTTGCTTCAGCCTCCTAAACTGCCTCAAGGATATAGCTCTACTCTTGAAGATCTTACATACGCCATGTTACAAAAGGATGACTTCTTAAGACCAACAGCTTTCTACATCATGAATCACCAGTATGTTCAAAAGAATTTACTAAAGGTATGACAATTTACTCATTATGTGTCAAGACAGATTGAATTTTAACACTATTATGGGTTATATCATGGAAGAAGACGGGATAACCACCAACCTTCAGAAGAAAAACTGGTAATTCTTGTCAATTAGGATTGGAGTCAAACCCACCTTCTGTGAGGGGGTTTTGAACTCCCTATTTCAGTGTTGACAGTCCAGTGATAAACTACTTAGACCACTCAACTATTGAGGCCTGTTGTACATATTTGCATTACATATGAACAAATCTAAGTCATTCATAATAAACATTAATTAATTTTTGAATGCTAGCTAAATCAAATATTCTGAAAACCTTTGCTTTAATTATTGATTGAAAGCTTAAGGTCTTGGTAGTACATGTAGTAACTTGAAACAAACATATTTTTTTTATCACAGCTGATGTGTTTTATCTTAAACAGGTTTTATGATAAGCTTGAAAAAGAAAAATAATTAACCGACTTTGGCAATCACTAGCTATTACAGACTATTAAATCATGTCTTTCTACAAATATTATTATTACTATGCATGTAAAATAGGAACATTGAAATTCTGAAAGTTGAGAATAGATTAATTTTAAGACACTTTGAATAAAAAGAAATTTCTTATTTCAGACAAATGCATTTGACAATTTTGATGAAGATTATGACCAAGAACTTGCCGTTAGATCAAAGAAAAAGAAAATCAGATCACTGGGTAGTTCTGGTGACAGCGGCAGTGGAAGTGGCTCATCATTGACTTCATGGAAAAACATCACTAATCGTATTCATGAAATGGAGGATGATTTGAGGAAGTTGAATGAAAAAAAAGTTCATGAATTAGTAAACTCACTAGAATTAAATAAATACCGTCATTTAAAGAAAAAGACAAAAAATCAGAAAAATGCTAGTGATGCTCTGGTGGAAAAGAACGAAGAGGGGGATGAAGAAGACTCAGGGACATTTGTTTATAAAGGAACACTCAAGAGTGAAAGTGATTCTGATGAAGAGGATCAAGGTACTTTTGTTTACCATGGGACTATAAAGCATTTAAGTGATTCAGAAGATGAGGGGACAATAATGCATCCCGTAAACAAACAACCCAACAGAAATGGTGTTAATCCTAGTTCAGAGAAACTTAAACATTCTAATACAGGCAAAAATCTAAAAGAGGACTTAGTCGCAGCTACGCTTCTTAATAGAAGGGAAAGTCCGACTGAAGAACATAGGGGTTTAAGTGGGGAAGATCTTAAAAATTTATTAAAGAAAAATCCAAAAGACGCAGCTAAACAAATTGTTCAGGGATTGAAGAAGACTATGTCATTGGACGATGAGAAATCAGAAGGAATTCTGCAGGACATTCAGAAGGGGGAGGAGAAGCAAGTAAGTATTGTATCCTTATTGATTATAAAATTTTACTAATAGTAGCTCACTTTAAGGGGATATATTCAAAGTTAAATAAATGCTCAGCTGCTATGATAATGTCTGTGAAACTTTAACTAAAAAGGGTAAACATTTTAATTCTCAAATTTTAAATACCTCATGAATGTATTTTTGATTGTTGTTGGAAATGTTCATAATGATAAAGATTATCTAACATATGCACACAAATTGTAACAAAAATGTACATTTCTCTCCTTGTAGTTGAAAAAGAAGAAAGCAGGATATTTAAAGAAGGAAGGTAAGAATAAGACACTTAATCTGTAAGAATGTTTCTGCTAAACTGTTTGAATTTAAATTAAAATTTATTTGTTCACATCAAAGTTTATTTTGTAATATTTGCTTTGATAATTTCAATTTCATTATACCATTTATTGTAACTAAATTTAATGCCATAAATATTATACTCTAAATTTGAAATACATAATCAGAACAAACAAACAATCAAATACAATTAAAAACAGAGAAGTGAATAATTAACAGTTGAAGTTCAAGATAATACCAGCACGTAATTTACAGAAATTTAGACAGATCTGTTTAAGCCTTGCATCTATAATGATTGCTTTTATTTATGATTCGTACAGAAAATCTACAGCTTTACAATATGAAAACTATTAACTTTATGCTTTATACATCTGCCATGTCGACCATTCTGTCCTTCTATGGCATTATACGATCATAGCTATTCTATCAATGTCATTTTCTGTCAATTTTAGCAAGGAACAGAAAAAACAGTGATCCTGGTACCAGTCTGGTGAGTACCAGTTATTTTACAAAATTTTGTTATGCAAAGGTTATTGCTAATTCAAAATAGGAAATTAGACGACTTTTAAATAGTCTTTCAAATATTAGGTAAGTTTGTTTGTTAAAAACATATTTTGGTGAAGAGGAATCCATTTTATTTCCAATTCAATGGACACACTTTTGAATATTTAGATAAGAACAGTAATATATACAGAAACATCATTCATGAATTATTGAAATTCAGATTATTTTTAAAATTAAATAATAGTCTTGGTAATTGATATGCTATATTCAGTTTAATAGAACTGTACATTGTAATTTTAGTCACCAGATGCGTCCTATGCCTCTGCCCAGGCTGTCAGACTTTACCCAAGAGGAGAGTATGTATCCTACAGCCCAAAAGGCAAAGACAGTGATCAGGATTTTAGTTATCTAAATGATGATAGGTAGTAGCTTTATCTTCTATATGATTGTCTAATAGCTATTCTAAAGATATCTGAATCCTAGTTTGGAAGACATTTTAATAGAAATTAGTTATGATTGGAGAATAGAGATATATTGGTAAGAAAATGATTGAAAGTCAGTATAATAAATCTTAGTGGGCAATCTAAAAAATGTCTTCTGATAATTTCAAAACCATACACAAGACACATATAACGGTAATAGCCCTCAGTATTTATAGAATAGCTGTAGCAATCATATAGACAGAATTTCCTTAAAAGCCCTTTTTTTATTTTACATTGATGTAGCAATAATTATACACAGGACAAATTCTGCAAATTGATTTAGCATGCTGATTGTTTGCTGTTTTGGCAATGTTTCGATTCATTTTAGTAGTAACACTATTTAGTTTTTACTCATTTTTTATCATGATCCTGTCTTTGCCTTGTTTAGACTTTGTGTTTTGGGATATGATAGCATAATGTGCCATACATAACATATATTAGCTTTAAGTATTATACCTTAGTGTACACTACATTTTGTATCACAAAGAATCTTGGTCATGGCAAGCCAGAAACAATATTACTTTGGTAAGGTCTAGGTTATGACAATTACACATACCTTTATATATCATCCCCCTCTATGGCCACACTCCAATTGTATGGATTTTTGACCTCCTATATCTGTTTTTCCAAAAAAATTAACCTATGCATGCAATCCCCCTCATATTCAGTGTTTTTATTTCAGTCTTCAGTTTCTAAGTTATGCTCTAAGTTAAGGTATAAATTCTTTTGTATTCAAATTTTATTGTAAGGAGTATATGAAAGTCACTGTTGTTTCATTTGAATTTATCCCAGTTTCCAAGTCACAATTCTTTTACTGTGATTTATCAAAAAATTAATACATTTCACATTACCCAAATTATGACAATCAGTGTCACCAAAATTATCTCAAGAATCTACATGTGTATAGAAAAATACATTTTATTGAATTTTTTCACCAGTGTAATAATTATATATGAGATTATCTCCCTTTTCAGTATGATAATAGGGGTTTATAAACTTATTTAATATCTTACACTAATAATTATTTACTCATGCACTTATAATAACCTGAAATTATGAATTATATGTTAGTATGACTTTTTTAGAATTCCAGAATTGAGATATACATGTACTTCACTACTTTTGACAGATTTTTTTTTCTTTCAAAATATTTATATTATCATTATGGATTGTTTTGAAATATTGCATGGTGCTAGAAACATTTAAAGATTATTTAGAGATTAGCTAATCATGCATCTTATGGGTGCTCCTGCTTATTTAATGCTATGTATCATAATCCATTATCTTTTCAATAATAAGTTTTAGATGATCTAATTGACTTAGTATAGATGAAAAATACAATGCACCTTATCTGCGCTTTGTGTGATCATAGATGGTGTGATTAAGCGCTTATCATTAGTGATAAAGGTTTACATGAATATTATAAAAATATTACTTGTTTAATCACTATACTTTTATATAAGTTCAATTTAAAATGTACTCGAAATTCAATAATACACATGTATTAATGTTTAAAACTTTGAAACAATTTCAATATTTTCAAACTATTTGATTTATAAACCACCATTTATTTTAAAGAATAGTATGTATTTTGTGTTTTAGAAGTCATGTGCCATTTGAAAGAAAAGTAACAACTGAATCACTGAGAGGAATTACAGGTAAAACAGTTCTTGAATAGAATTATAACAATGTATTCAAAGATTCAATTAGTCATAAATTTACTTTAAATCACATACTTTTCTCTTTTAATTATAAATATGTGGTCTTATGCACACTTAAAGCACCATAATCAACAGATAAGTTATAATCAATTTCACAAAAAATAATTAATAATTGCTTTCATTAACCATATTCTTTTCTTACTTGTTATAGATCCATGTGAGTATGAAGTGTTCTTCCCATCACAGTAACACCCTAAATTATCTTAAGAAAAATAGTATCAAACTTGGTTTTGGCTTCCTGAAATATTGACGTTCTTTGTTTCATATTAGCATTTAATTCTATTTATAACCAAATTCTAATTATTCATAACCATGCAATGTTTTACCATTTTCCCTCACATGTCTGTAGAAAGGTAAAAAGCAAAAAAAAATAAAAACTACAGTTGAAAATATGTACAGAGCGAAAAATTGATTACTGTAAATTCAGAAATTATTGCTTGCATTTATTATTGCGACTTTGTCATTTCAGACTTAAATGCGATTTTAATTTTTACGATGATGAGTAAAACTCTGTTTAATTCATATAAAATATTTCAAAATGCGAGTTTAAATTATTGCGTTTACAACACTGTCGCATTTTTCCTATAATAATAAAAACCTCGCAATAATATCTGAATTTACAGTAATTGTTTATGATTTAGTAGTCTCCATGAACCCATATATTAATGATACTTTGTACATCAAGATGAATAATATTTCCACAATAATGCTATATGGTATTTGCTGAATTTCTACTACACTTTCACATATATTTCAATACTCAATCTTACCTTTGTGGCTGACTTTACCAAACAAAAAAACATCACTGAAAATCAAAGTTATCACTGGTTGAATTATGTACCATTATTCAATTAATATTTTACCTGTCCAAACCTAAGTATGATATCAAAGGTTTTGTTCTGTCAAAGAATGGACTACTCATAATCAGTAATCTAATGTACACTTTTCATAAATAAGCATTAGGAGTAAAAAATTTCTACTACACTTTCACATATATTTCAAAACTCAATCTTACCTTTGTGGCTGACTTTACCAAACAAAAAAACATCACTGAAAATCAAAGTTATCACTGGTTGAATTATGTACCATTATTCAATTAATATTTTACCTGTCCAAACCTAAGTATGAAATCAAAGGTTTTGTTCTGTCAAAGAATGGACTACTCATAATCAGTAATCTAATGTACACTTTTCATAAATAAGCATTAGGAGTAAAAATTCTTTGTTATCAAAGTTATATTTTTAAAATTGATTTCACATTTAAAATATCTACTATGATTTACCATACTATTATTCCATGAAAAAATACATCTCCAGCTTGTCATGATTTAGTATTTGATATATTTCAGCAATGCTAGGAGATCCCAACAACAAGACCATAGTTATGGACCAGATAGCACAGTTACAAAGGTACATTATATACAATGTCACTAGATATACTCATACTGTACTTTTCATTTGTGTAGTGCTCTTTCCAGAAGCAGCAGTTAGTTTTCTAATGAAAATAGGGTTCCATGGATAACAGCTGAATAATAACATCCCTGAAGAATTTGTCATTCTTCTATGTTGACATCAGTTAACAGGCCCGTAGGCTGGAATTTCCAAGAGGAGGGGGGGGGGGTTCGTTGGACTCACAAACTTGACTTTAACAGTCACAATTCGAACAGAACATTAACTTTAACAGTGCTTATTTATTTTCAAGGGGTTGTTGTCCGAACCCCCTGGCTACGGGTATGATTAAAGTTGCCTTATTTTAAAGTTCAAAGTAGAATTTAATTTAAGATATAAAGACACAAAGAATGGGTTTTAATTGGATTAAATAAATAACCTTTATGGTATGATTGATAATTTGCTATACAGAATTTTAAAAGTCAGAAAACGTCTTAATTACAATGAAAATTGTTCATTGGGTTACTTACAAAAATTAATTTATTGTGCCTGATACAAAAACATTCTGGCGATTTCTGTGTACGGTTCGGTTTTGCATTAACATTTGTTTAACATTTGTAGAGACATTGCTAAAGACATTGGAGAGCAACAGTTGTCAAAGTGTTATGATGTAATGGGTCAGATTGAAGATGATAAAATTGTTCAGGTAACTACACAAAGAAATCAGTACTTGCTTTTAAAGCACTTGCAGACAGTTAGACCATATGGATGCAACACTTACATTTATTTCCAAAGTTACAGTTATTTAAAGGGTTCATAACATTTTCATATTGATAGTCACAAGATAAATGGTATTTGTAACATGAAAGAAGAGAATATTACTCACTAGACATTGAAAACTAAACCAGCATTCCTCTGGTAGTATATCAGTGGGTGCTTTTAATAATGTACTTGTTAAACCTTACCTAGCTACAGATAGCAAATATAACATTCGTCTGTGGGTTATAGGTATTTTGGGGATATATATTTTTAATAAATTGGGTGATTGTACCTATAAAAGGTCATTGTTCTTGAAAATACCAGTAAGAAGATTCTCATGTAAAGTTCTTATTGAAATTATGACCATATGAAATAAAATTCATGCAATCCTCAAATTAAACATAATATGCAAAATTGAGTTGTAATTTTTGATAATGAAAGTTTTGATGATTTTGATGTTTTTTTTTGGCTCTTGAGGCATTCTACATAAATTTAATTTATTTCTGAACAATCAATCACAGTAAAACTTCTACTAATTATCCATTGTATAAAATGACTATCTGTTTTAGGCTGCACTTAGAGAAGTTTTAGGACCAAAGAAGTATGAGGAATATAAAGAGCAACTGTTTTATCTTAGAATGTTTGAAATGAGTTCAGCGGCAAAGTCCTGATGAAACATCAGAAGTAGGAACGCTGGATAGGACTATGAAATGACAGTCAATTAACTTACACGTCACAAAAACTCTGTGATAAATGTCTTGTTTTTTGTCCATTTTGTTTGTTAATGCCCCTATTGGCAAGTGTTGAAAGTCATTTGAATATCGAATAAAGGTTGTGAAATTTTAGAATTTTATATATTAATCAATTTACATTCCAAATTTTTTATAACTTATTAATATATGAATAGGGCTGAATGAATAATACTTGTACTTAGGCACATCCATTTATCATCTGGGGGAATATAGGTATTTGGGTGTATCTTAATAAATATGGTGATTACAATTTTCTTGAGTGGATAATTGTCATTATTTCAGAACAGACTTTAAGAAATACATTGTTTCTTTTGAAAATTGTTTAAAAAAATGTTTAAATAACTGTGATATTTAAGTGTTTAAAGTCATTTGAATATCAAAATTAAGGTTGTGAAATTTTAGAATTTTATATATTAATCAATTTACATTCCAAATTGTTTATAACTTATTGATTCATGAATATGGCTGAATAAATAATACTTGTAGTAAGGCACATCCATTCACCTTCTGGGTGATATGGGTATTTTTATCAGATATATACTTTTAATAAATTTGGTGATTATACATTTCTGGGTGACAGAAAGGTATTATTTCGGAACAGAATTTGAAAAAAAAACATTGTTTCTATTAAAAATTGGTAAGAAAAAAAGGAAAAATGATATAACCAACAGTGATATTAAAAAAAAGTTAATTAAAGAGATTGTTTGTCTTGTGAAAAAAAATTGTTCCTCTCCCAATAGATGGATGGTCAGTACTTAAGTTACTATACATGTTGCCAGTATTGACAGTTGTGTATATTAAATTTTTATGGTTGTATTATCTAATTTCAATTATGGGAAGCTTGCTTATTTACAGTAAATGCATTTTATTTTCATGGTGTCAGATTTTTTGCAGTTTATTTTTCTCAACAAGATTCCTGGTATTTATTCTCCTCTTTTACAGTATTATGATGCATATTCTATCAATACAACCTTTTTAGAAAATCATCAATTGCAAAAATAAGTATTGCACCAAACATGCATTTTGAATAAAATATTTTTCATTTATAAGCTCTTCTACAAAGGACCACTAGAAAATGCATGTATATACAAATTATTTCAAACTGTATATCACTAATAAAAGTAATCCATTACTTTATTTAAGAGATTCATGTGAAATTCTTTAAAAATACATGTAATTATTTTTCTAAAATTCATGAAAATAGCAGTAAAAATTTAAAGTCATGTACACATTTATATTACATTATGTCAGTTGTGAGTATAGTACATACATTGTTGAAAATGCTTTGTAAGGTTGGGGTAATTTACTGTTAACAAATTTACTTTAGAGTTTTGTCAGTTTAGAATCATAGGGCATAGGTTATGTTTTGTAAGTATGGATAGTGTTGAGCCATTTTTGTGCTCATGTTACATATTTCTATCATATTTATTTTTCTATGTCATATTATATGTATAATACAGAGAGGTGCATTGGAATCATTTAATATATATATATATATTTTACTTTAATTGTGTATTTAAGCTGTATATTATCATAACATTTCGATTTATGTATTTTGACTTAGCAAAGGTGCTCAAATTGAGAAATTTTACCTCTAGATTTACTCATAATTATCAACATTTTACAAAAGTGACATCACACACCAAGTAAAGTGAGACTTGAAAATGTTTGAATGTCTTTTTTTAGAAGGCAAACTAATGTGATAATTTTAACTATTATTTATATTGCAATATTGCCTTATTGATATACAACTTTATGTCAAGTGGCAAATATCACATGCAAATATAGAATAAATGATAATGATTGTCTTCCAAACTAAATTATACATTTTCAACTTAAAAAACATGGAAAGCCTTAATTGATTTTAGTACATTTATACAGGGAATTATGGAATTTCAGCAATGTTTATATAATTTTGATCATACTAAAATGTTGATAACTATGTTTGACCTTTTTAATAGTTATATATTACGAGTAAAAGATTTTATTATTTCACTTGTTACTTATCATCACCTATTATTTTGTGTTGTTGTCTCCCCTGCAACAAAAAGAAAGAGAGACAAAGGGATGCAATAGATGCAATCTTTTATTCTTAAAAGGGAGACGACCTTGATGCTTAATGTCTTGTATATATACCTTATACTGTGGATTCATTAATATTCGTTGGATACCAATTTTCGTGGATTTCGTGGGTACAGGAGAACCAAGAATTCAAATGTTCAACGAATTACAAATTTTCTAAAGGAATGATTAGGCCCGAGACCACAATTAATTCTACTATCATTTCTTTATAACGTTTTGTCGCATTAAAAAAAATTGAACTGTTCTTTTTGTCTGATTTTTTGTGTGAGTAATGTACAGTTCAAGTCCCAAAACATATGCAATTTTCAGAAAAATTGCATGTTTACATCATACAAATTTGGCCAATACACATCCATACCCCTATAGGCAAGTCAAGAGATGTTCCGAAAAGTGTAAATATAACCTTTTTGCACCTGGCCTAATCACTCTTTCCTTATTAAAATCAGTTAAAATAAAACATCCAAAAGTTTATTTCAGCTCTCTTCTTTCATTCCCACCCCAGAAAAGCTAAGAAATGAATGAGAAAGGGAAAGAAAAAATACACTATAATTAAAGGGAACTATATTCGTGAACAACGAAAAGTGGGGTCATTAATTGTGGTCTTGGGCCTATTAGGGGCCAAAAACTTGACCAATTCCAATAAAACTTGGCATGATTTAAGCTTAGTGTTTTATGAGTCAGTTTACAAAGTTTCATAGCCATATGATTTATATTTTAGAAAATGTGGCATTTTTTATATCTCAACTTTGGTTGCTGAATTGTGACGTATAGATAGAAAATTTTCAACTTTCAAATTTTGGCTTCCAAAATCCCCCCAAAACACCAAATTGCACTTTTTTATGTCTCAATGTATAAGATATTATCTATTCAAAGTAAAGTATAGCATACTTAATGTATGAGACTTATAAAAATTTGACAAAAGTTAATTTTATATGTGCCTATGCCAAAAAATAGAGGTTTTCAAATGAAGCGAGGCCTTATATGAAATGTAATATTTTCCACTTACAACAATTTTCTGAAGTTGTTAAGTTAAAACAAAACATTTAACATATCATAAATATTCTTTTCATGTAAATATAAGTTTCCAATGGTATAACACATGAGTTTTACTTGGTCTTAAGCAATGTCAAGCTTAAAATAACAAGTTGTCAATTTAGGACGTTCCCTGTATTTCCATATTTAATTGCATATAAATGATATTGGAGATGGAAATATGCTTCTTTTTGCCAAAATCCTTGCTAAGATATGATCAAATATGAAGCCTGGATGTAACAAGACTGTTGCTTTTAACTATATATGTAGACAGTATGGTCTGATGCAAAGTTTTTTCAATTTAATGTTTAAAACCTGCATGAAATTTCAGTCTTAAAATGCCAATATTTTAACAACCAGCCATCCAACAGAAGAAAATAAAGGTATTCTGTGAAACAGACAAGTTTAAACAACCAATAATAAGTGCTTTTGATATAGATTCAGTGCAATCTGTTTAAAGAAATACAATTTTTAAGTGCATAGAACTTCATATTTCACTTGCTTCGTACGGACCGCTAGACCTAGACTATTAAAACAGCACATTTTGCACTATTTTTATGCTTTTATCCACCTTTCTTTGTGTTCAGAGTTCACAAATGAGTAAAACACATGAAATAAATACCATAAACACAAATAGATATCAGAAAAAAAATGTCAGAGAAAAATTAAGAATGCTGCTTTTGCAAAAATATTGAAAAAAGTGAAAAAGCTACTTTTTGGGCATATTAGCTGAAAAGTGACTTTTTTTACAAATTTCTATCAAATAAAAGTGGAAAACATTTCTTCTCATATAGTTTGACAAATAAATACCAATAGATCATTCAGAGAAGTTGTCAAAGTATAAATTCAAAATTTGCTGAAATGCACCTCTTAGGCCCGAGACCACAATTAATTCTACTATCATTTCTTTATAACGTTTTGTCGCATTAAAAAAAATTGAACTGTTCTTTTTGTCTGATTTTTTGTGTGAGTAATGTACAGTTCAAGTCCCAAAACATATGCAATTTTCAGAAAAATTGCATGTTTACATCATACAAATTTGGCCAATACACATCCATACCCCTATAGGCAAGTCAAGAGATGTTCCGAAAAGTGTAAATATAACCTTTTTGCACCTGGCCTAATCACTCTTTCCTTATTAAAATCAGTTAAAATAAAACATCCAAAAGTTTATTTCAGCTCTCTTCTTTCATTCCCACCCCAGAAAAGCTAAGAAATGAATGAGAAAGGGAAAGAAAAAATACACTATAATTAAAGGGAACTATATTCGTGAACAACGAAAAGTGGGGTCATTAATTGTGGTCTTGGGCCAATGAGTGTAGACTTTGTCAAAACCACGAAATTGAATATCAACGAATATGTAAGTTTTCTCCAAACCACGAAAATTGGTACCCACGAAAATAAATGAATCCACAGTACTCTGAATTTTCATCCTGTCATATGTATATTTTCCTTGATCTAATTTTCATGGTTCAGTGACTGCTTAAACAATAGTATTAGGATAACTTTTTTTGGTAAATTGGATCTTTGCAATGTCTGCATGTCCTCTGACTGGATTCATCTGACCCTGACAATATTTCATTTTATCAGCGATCAAGGTTAAATTTTCATGGTTGAGTCCTCATCTCAAATACTTATAAGCAACAGGTCAACTATTTGCATGGTTTATTGGTCAATGTAATGTTTGCTATGAGGACTTTCTCATTGACTATAGGTAAAAGGTCAACTGTAATTATTGTTTTTAATGATTGTATGGTGTCCATCTCACAGAGTTCCTCTGATCTTGATCCCATTTTCATAGTTAATTGGTCTAGGTTAAATTTTTGTGGTAAGGACTTTTTAGCAGGTATAGTACTATAAAGCAATAGATCAAGTATTTGTGTTGTACGGCATGATTGTGAGGTGTTTATGTAAAAGGAAGATGTGGTATTATTGCAGATGAGATAACTTTTCACCACAGTTCAAATGAAGTGGATGAAAGACATTAATGTTGGACAGGATTTATCTTACCTTGAACTCATGGTGCTAGTATAAAACATTAATCAGAAAGACTTTCAGTATAATTTCAATCATGATAAGTAAAGCAGGCAGGACATTTCACCTTATGGCTACTTGTATAGTTTAAGGATATTAGATTGAATAAATTTTAACATTTCTATAATTTATGTATGAATTTTTATGAGAGGATACTAATGAGTTACTCAACATTGCATCTGTGTTTTGTAATACATGTATTTAACAAAATAGTTTAAATTTTCTTATTATATATTGCATGATATATTATATCTATATTTGATTATGTAGTGTAGTGTTAAAATATAGTTTTAAATACTGTGGATTCATTTATTTTCGTGGATACCAATTTTGTGGATCGAGGAAAACTTGTATGTTCGTGGATATTTAATTTCATGGTTTTGGAGAAATCTGCATACAAGCCTATAGAAAATTTGGTATTCCTTGAACATTTAATTTCGTGGTTTGCCTGTACCCACGAAATCAACTAAAATTGGTATTGAACGAATAATAATGAATCCACAGTAGATTGTTTCAAATGCTCAAGGCCATTCATAATTCTCAATATTATTTTTCAAATGAACATGTTTAACAAGCTGTCTCTTTAAAACCACCAAATCCCCAATATTTTGTACACCAATCATTTCTATGTACTGAAATTTTGAAAAAAATTGACAATCTGCATTTTGTGAAAATACATGTATAAGATATAGTATTGTGATGGATCCCATATAAATGAGTTCATTTCACAGACTTGTTTGAAATGACTGAGAATTAGGGATGACTGAATTTTGTAAAATCAAAAATTATTGAGTGCATTTATTATTGCGATTTTGTCAATTTAGACTGAAATGCAATTTTATTTTTGTGAAATTATAAAAAATCATATTTAATTCATATTAATAATCTCAAATTGAGAGTTTAATTTTTTGCAACTATAACCCTGTTGCATTTTTCACAAAAATAGAATCATGGCAATAATTTATGAATTTACAGTAGTATGTCTCATATTGGTTATTTTAAATATTTATTGTCTTGAAATAAGAAATAGTCTTTTGTTTTAAAAAGAATTGAAGCATCTGTCTCTATAAACTTTTTCTCTAAGTGTAACCAGACATATCTGTAATTATTATAGTCTTTATATCATTTTATGTTCCCTTTTACATTATTGATTATGTTTGCAGCTTGGTGCAGATATTTTATGTTCATGGAAAATAAATCATTTAAAAATTACATTTTTGTTATATACAGTGTAAGCAGAAAAAATAAATAAAAACCTCATCAAATGCTGCTGTGGTAGAGCAAATCGTATAAATGGTTTGTTAATAGATTTGAAGTTTTGCAAGGTTTAGTTGTTAGAACCTCCAATGTAGGATTTCTCCCTGTGTTGAACACCCATTGGTGGCCTTTAGCAGTTTTCTGCCCTTAAGTCTGGTACACATTCCCAGTTTTCTGCCCTTAAGTTTGGTACACATTCCCAGTTTTCTGCCCTTAAGTCTGGTATACATTCCCAGTTTTCTGCCCTTAAGTCTGGTACACATTCCCAGTTTTCTGTCCTTAAGTCTGGTATACATTCCCAGTTTTCTGCCCTTAAGTCTGGTACACATTCCCATTTTTCTGCCCTTAAGTCTGGTATACATTCCCAGTTTTCTGCCCTTAAGTCTGGTACACATTCCCAGTTTTCTGCCCTTAAGTCTGGTACACATTCCCATTTTTCTGCCCTTAAGTCTGGTATACATTCCCAGTTTTCTGCCCTTAAGTCTGGTACACATTCCCAGTTTTCTGCCCTTAAGTCTGGTACACATTCCCAGTTTTCTGCCCTTAAGTCTGGTATACATTCCCAGTTTTCTGCCCTTAAGTCTGGTACACATTCCCAGTTTTCTGCCCTTAAGTCTGGTATACATTCCCAGTTTTCTGCCCTTAAGTCTGGTACACATTCCCAGTTTTCTGCCCTTAAGTCTGGTACACATTCCCAGTTTTCTGCCCTTAAGTCTGGTATACATTCCCAGTTTTCTGCCCTTAAGTCTGGTACACATTCCCAGTTTCTGCCCTTAAGTCTGGTACACATTCCCAGTTTTCTGTCCTTAAGTCTGGTACACATTCCCAGTTTTCTGCCCTTAAGTCTGGTACACATTCCCAGTTTTCTGCCCTTAAGTCTGGTATACATTCCCAGTTTTCTGCCCTTAAGTCTGGTACACATTCCCAGTTTTCTGCCCTTAAGTCTGGTACACATTCCCAGTTTCTGCCCTTAAGTCTGGTACACATTCCCATTTTTCTGCCCTTAAGTCTGGTACACATTCCCAGTTTCCATTCTCAATTTTATAAAAAAAAAAGTTACCAAGGGAGACAACTTGAAAATAAAATGAGAACATAAACCATGAAAAAGCTACACATAAAACTAAAGGAGGTCAGGAGCAACACAAACACAAATAAAACAAAGGGATGAACTCAGAGGGTTTCTTAGTTCCGGCACCAAAAGAAGCATTTGTCATGTTACTTTAAAATACTAATTTGAAGGAAATTCAGGCATTCAGCCATGTCGCAATAAGAGGGGTAGTATTGTCACTTTGGCAAGATTAACATATTTATGTCACTGTGATGATGTGACACAGATATTCCATAATGGTCAACTAAATCATGGTCATGTGAATGAACATTTTAAAAGGATGATTTAACTGTACCATCTGAAACCGTTGTTTCAATAGTTACCTTATATTTTGTAACCTTCTATGAAGGAAATCATGATAGGAATTTAATATTGTATTTTACATGCACAATATACAGATGATGTTGGAATGTTGCTACAAAGAATATAAATGTGGTACATTTACAAATGGATTAATAAAATCATCTCTTTTGTTGTAAATTTAAGTTTGAAACCTATATTCAGTGTCACTACCTAGATGCAAGTCAAAATATTTAAATTATTTCAAGTTAGATAGATGTAATCAGCATAGTCACTAAACTTAGAATTCTTTGGTGTGAGGACATATTTATAGAGGATTTTGAAGTTAAAGGATGATGCAAATTCTTTTCATTCTTTAGAAACTTTTTAATGAAGTCTTCCTCATACAAATGGAGGTATAAGTAACAAAGGAAGGGAGCACAAATGCTAACCATAGGCACACGGATTGTCTCTTCCAAACATTCTAATTTATGCTGCAACTTGAGTTGATAGTGATACCTTGTAAACAAGCGCATTTAAAGTTTGGATGTGCATGTCTGTCTTGTACATAGCTGTGTTAATGTTCATATAACGTTAACATGCTCTCATCCCTCAGCCAGTCATCATCATAATCATCAGTAAAAACATAATTGTTCGTAGCTTTGTATGCACAAACAACATACTTGTTATGAATAAAACACAGGTGCTTTGCATATTTTGGTTCTACGAAAAATAGTTGCAGCATGTGTTCATTGAACTACATACTTGTTATGAATAAAACACAGGTGCTTTGCATATTTTGGTTCTACGAAAAATAGTTGCAGCATGTGTTCATTGAACTACAATGTATTAAAATTCCAATTTGATCAATGTCTTCCTAGCTTTGAACCAATTTGAAGGCATCTATATTTTCTTTTTCATATTTTGGCCCATCATATTTGTGTCACATCATCCCAGATGTACATTGTAAGCAATCAACAATCAATCAATCAATCCGTCAAAAAAAAAACTATTGTGTTGAAACATTTAGTTTCCAGTTTTAAAAGTGATTGAGGTTCACAGAATCTTTATCATTTTGCTAATACATTTGACCTGTAATATGACTTTTAAGAGCTCTTTTGTACTAGACCCATATGCTGAATCAGTCTAAACATTCTGATTCACTCTACATCATTCTTCAGGATGAAATGTTGCCTGCCTAATTACAAGTTAATTTGAAATTCTCAGACTCATACAGCATAGTGCTTCCTTAAAGGAAAAAGATTGTATCAAAGCTTTAAAAAACAACACTTGTTTTCAAATATGTATTTAATAAATATGTAATATATAACTTTGTCTATATAAAATTCATTTATAAATTAAAATATATCACAATCATTAAGAAATTAAAAAAATCCTGATAAACTATAAAAGTGTAAGTCAAGCAAACTAAAATATTTACTGCATTATTGAATATATGTGTGTTGTTCCTAATCATCTTTTTAATTTGTTAAATATGCACCATGAAAAATCATACTGATTAACAAATGACTTAAATCTGTGTAAACTATTTGAACATAAACTCTTCATTGAGTCAAGATATCACAAATTTATTTTCCACTTGGATGAAGACAGAGATTATCATTCTCTTATATATGTCGTGTACAAGTTGCAATTTTGTACAGGTTATAACATGTACAAAAATGTTGTACATGTTATAACTTGCATAATGCAAAAATACAAGTTATAACATGTACAAAAGTACCTCATACATGTTATAACCTGTACAAAATATTGCTTAAAAATAGTTTTAACTTGTACAAAATTTAAGATAAATCTTATTGAAGTAAAATTTACATTTAAATTCACCAATGCATAAAGAATAGGCCAGAACGTGTCTTTTTCTGTAGAGGACAATGATCACAAAGTTTAAGAAATATATGTTTCATAACTTATGTAAGCAAAATCTGTTTACATGTAATTGACGTATGTTTATGCAGTCCATAATGGCTTAAATAAGTGTGACACTTTTTACTAAAAGCTTGCATTTCCTCAATGACAATTACATTAGATATTAGTAACTAAATTCTACCAAAATATTTAAGAACAATGCCTTATAATTTTGGGTAATGCTCCTCCCTCTCGTTTTATACCATGCAAGACTAAAACAATGTCTTATATGCTTACTCTGTAAAAGCAATAGAGAGCTGAAATAGTTTTCAACGGACCATGCTTCATTATCAATATCTTTGGATCTACTCTTCAACATTTTTGGCCTTCAGCATGACTTATGTAAATTGATAACTCAATTTTTTTTTATAAACTATAAGATCATTGCATGAGGCGAATGTCATTTTGATGTTTTTAATATATAAACCTTTACTTTGAAAGCATGTATTTGTGGCCTTTGGATGATGTTTGCTCCATGGGCGGGTTGTTGCCTTTTAGACACATACCCCATTTCCATTCCCAATTTTATTTGTAGTCACATCTATCCTGGCCATCCTCTTATCTCTTTTAGTGTCAACTAAAATGAAAGTATTTTACTATTGCCTTCAAAGTGGACACTCACAATCATAATTTATCCAAAAAAAATATGTCCATAGAAAGTCATACGAGGACCATAACACATGTCCTTAAGAAATATCTGATGACAGGTCTTAGGAATGCTTCGTAATACCGACCCATGGACATTAGCTGTATCTAAAAAGGACAAAACACACTTACATGAAAAAAAATAAAAAATTATGAAAATATTATTGAGGTTAATAACATCTGTTGCGATAATAGAAACATATCCTTTTTTTTATTACTTTGTACAAGTTAAAACCATTTTTAAGCAATACTTTGTACAGGTTATAACATGTACGAGGTACTTTTGTACATGTTATAACTTGTATTTTTGCATTATACAAGTTATAACAGGTACAATATTTTTGTACATGTTATAACCTGTACAAAATCGCAACTTGTACACAACATATATACTATTATATTAATGTTCAAAATCTTTTTTTTTTAAAGGCTTCCTTTGTTCATAATGGTTATGGTTTTTTTCATCATTAAAACATATTGAACACTTTTCAAGGTTGAGCAGACTATTAACAGTGTATAATGCACTAGTATACCTATAAATCATATCACTATGTTGAAGTTTGTAAATTCAATTATCTCCCCTTTGTCATGTAAGACCAGGATTATATTCTTGCATGTACATCCTTCGGTAGTGTTCTTCAACATTGTAAAGTCTCATCAATATCTGTATAGTTATTTAGGTTTTGGGCTTGCAAGAGACTGTGACAACAAATTGCAATATTGAATTATGTGAATTTGATTATCTCCCCTTTAAAGTATTGGACCATGAGTAGTGTAAATTTTTTATAGTTTATATTAAGCTACTCTTTCAGGAGAAATTGCATTTTATGTCACATAGAATGACCAAGAGACAAGATGGACAGGGTGAATCCTATGTACTTCCCAAAAATTAAGCTTGCAGGGTGTATATAATAATAAAACAAGAATGTGTCCTAAGAAAACGGATACCCCACTCGCACTATCATTTTCCATGTTCAATGGACCGTGAAATTGGGTAGAAAATCTAAGTTTCAAGTTGATTGGACTTTAGCTTCATCAAAAACTACCTTGACCAAAAACTTTAACCTGAAACTCGCACTTTCATTTTCTATGTTCAGTGGACTGTGAAATTGGGGTCAAATGTCTAATTTGGCTTTAAAATTATAAAGATCATATCATAAGCAACAAGTGTACTAAGTTTCAAATTGATTGGACTTCAGCTTCATCAAAAACTATCTTGACCAAAAACTTTAACCTGGAGCGGGACAAACGAACGAACAGAGGCACAAACCAGAAAACATAATGCCCCTCTACTATTGTAGGTGGGGCATAAAAATATTGGAGCTAATTGTGAAGTTAAGATATAAATCTAAAAATGTTGTTGAACCAAGAGATGTAATTTGTTTCTTCAAAGGCCATATCACTTTTTTTATAAGTAATAAAGTAGAATTTCCATTTCCACAACACACTGCATAAATAACTTATATTCAATACCAATGTAAAAGACAAAGATTTAACAATTAAAAAACACGATAACTTTATATTTATATGTTACTTTTTCAATAAATAAATTAGAACAACATAAATATACATAACTATAAATTCTTAAAAACTGCATTACACAGATCAAACTTTACTGAACTTCTATAAAGGAGATTGTGTATTATTTATGGCCACAATTGTCCAAATTTAAAATGTTCCTGGTATATTTCAAATTTATTCAAATTGCATAAAATAATGTTAAATAGATGTATTAGAATACAACACACCTGTTTAAAAAAACAACCTTTTCATTGCATTTACAATACATTTGACTATAAAGGAAATACAAGTGAAAGTAGCCTAGTTTTTGCTTGAATTTAATTGTTAATAGTAAGGAAACCAAATGCTTACAGAAAACTGAAAATGTCAAGAACATACAGGGAAAATTTTCTATGTAAAAAAATAAATAAATGATAACCCTGTCCCAGTTTTAATATAGTGCTCAGTCATTTTCAAGTGACAAATAGATTTCATCCTAAGATATATAATAGTACAAGTTGTGAATCTATTAATGTAGTTAGAAATACTGATTTTGTTATCACTGTTTCTCTGTATGGACACATAATTCTAGGATAGAGGTATATTGTTTTTGGTTTTTTTTCAGTCAAGCTGAAAGTTCAGATTCTAATTGGTCAAAAGACTTACAAAAATGTTCAATGATGGAACTGTACAATAAATTTTATTCAGATCATGTCCACTGCACCTGAAGTTGTGGAAGATACTCTTCTGAATACTGTAACAACTCAAAAAATTCAGCCCTTGTAACATGGTGACAAGCATCTAATTTTAATCTGGTCAAGCATTGTGCAACAGTTAAAAAATGATAAAATAAAGAACCCTCAATATGATTACAATTCGTAAATTCTAGCTCTTCCAAGTTTGGCAAAGCATTATGATTGATATAACGTCCAAGTTCTTCATTGGTCAGAAACTGTATATTGGTCAACAAAAGGGACCGCAAATCTTTACAATTTTTCAAAATGACTGAGAAAGAATCTTCTGGTAGCATGTCGTTCTCTCCAATAATGATACATTTGAACTTTTGAAGTTCTGTATAACTTGTCGTGTTGTCTGGAAAATGGCTTCTATTGTCCTGCAATGTTGACACCATTAAATTCAAATTTTTCAGATGAGGACAATATTTACCAATTGTAAATAAACATACATCGGTTAATTCAATAATTGACAAGACTTGAAGATACATCCCTACACTGCATAACAGAGGTGAAATTGATCCTTCAAATGATAATGTAACTCCATCATGTGTGTCAGAAACTATTTCTAAATGGCGTAAATGATTCAAAGTCATAAGTAGAAGGACTTGGTCATCATGTGCAACTGGGTTTAATGCTGCCATTGTGATATTTGGGCAATATTTACAGATTAACTCAATGTCTGTAGTGAAGATATCTTCAGTTCCAAAATCTAAACATTGAATTCTTGAATATTGAAGATTTGATGTGATAATAGGAGGTGAGTTGTTGAGTTTGTGAATTCTTGACAACACCAAATGTATCTTTTCATAGTCAAGGTCAAATGACTTTGTTCTTTGCAGTAATAATGAGGTAACACACTCTATGGTAATTGGTGGTTTACAATCTTCACAATCTCTTATCCTCAAAGTCTGTAACTTTGGACATGGCAGCTGACTGTCATCTGAGCACAAGGAATTTAATCCTCGCTGTGATATCTTGCAACTTGAAACATCTAAATGACGTAAATGAGAGCTATATTGACCTAGAAAAGAACATTAAAACAACATATAATTGATAAGATATGAATCAAACTCAGTGTCAGAGCAGTTAGTTGGTCTTAAAGTCATTTTTTACCAAAATGTTATTTTTCAATTACCTTTAACTTTTTAGAGCATTCAGAAGGGAAGATGATGATCTTACATTTATAAGGGAAGAAGAAAAATAAGTAAAGCTGAACACCAAACAAGAAAGTTGTGAAAACAGATATGGTCTATGAAACAAATCCTAAAATACATTTGTACCTTCTGAATCTACTGTTTTCATGGTCTGTCAGAACTGACCATTAAATGATATGAAGCGTCTACTGAATTAATATACTGTGGATTAACTCATTTTCGTGGATTAGAAACTTACATGTTTGTGGATATTTAGTTTCGTGGTTTTACAAAAGTTTGCGTACAAGCCTATAGAAATTTCGTTATTCGTTCAACATTTAATTTCTTGGTTTACCTTAACCCATGAATTCCACTAAAATTGGTATCCAACAAATGATAATGAATCCACAGTAATAGTAAAAGAATCCAACTTCTTGGTGTGGTTTTAAGTGATATAAATTCAGATTAAAAACATGTACTCACTTATTGCCATGAGAACTCTATCATCACATTTAGTACTTTTAAGAATAAGAATCTGTAGTGCTAACAGCTGGGTTACAACATTTTCTAAGGCTCGGGAAGATACATTATTGCAGAAGGATAAATTCAGCTTTGTTAGTTTCTGAAATGAAAGAAATATTTTTTTGGTATATCTACTTTGTTTCACTTAAATTTATAAAAATGTTCATTTATGCATATCATATGCACAGTGTAGATACTATTTTGTACGCTTTCCGGAAGTCGCGATTTTCGAAGCGAGAACTTTTTGGATCACATTTTAAATTTGTTGGATATACTATATTAAACGGTAAGATGTTCATCTGTACATTGCTTAATGATTAATTCAGCTGACATCGATATTCACAAATGGTTTATAATTAAATTTAGCACATTCATTATTCGTATCTTTCCTTTAATCAAGAGATTTTCAAGTGCATCACTAAGGAAAAGCAGTCGGTGAACCTAAAAACAATCTTTTTGCACCCTTACTGTACAAATTAACGTAAAATCCAGACTTAATTTACTAAATAAAGTATATTCTAAGTGGTGGTAAAAGTTTCAGCCAGATCTTTGAAGCCAGAAATAAGAAAATTACACTTGTTTGGATTTATCACTGAACGATCAGTCTCGCTTGTATATTTTGAAACTGTATGATCAGTCTTTATTTCACTGTATTCTAGTAGTGATTTCAAAGTTATTTACGATACATTAGAAGATGGCATTTTTCTAAAGAACACACATGTATTTTAATAAATTCACATCCTGTAAACTTTTCAAACATTTTTTAGCTTGATAGGGTGAACTCGACTTACTACATTAAGTATAATGATGTTTGAATGTGACTGAAATAGAAGAAGGTTTGTTTGTTTATAGAAGTTTCAGAAATGTCCTCCGCTATACTTACAATTATACAAACACACTGATTTAATTTTTATATAAAAATGCATGAATTTACAAACATTCGAGGCCGAACTGTAGCCTATAATTGATCACAGTTCCTTCACTTTGTTTTTGGATGTAGATCTGCCTCTTTCACACTCGATTGTACACCACTTTGTAAAGCGTTGGTTTATAGTGATAATGAAGTCCGTCTTTCCGTTCGTCCGTTGGACCGGTACAACATGTTTCGCCGGTTTTGCAAGCGCATCTTCTCATAAACCACTTAATATACATAGGGGTTTCCAGACATTTTTAAATGGAGAGGGGGTCCAATCCAGGAGAAAAGAGGATTCCAAATATATGTTCCCATACAAATGCATTGAAAGTTAAAAAAGAGTTTCAAACCGCCGGATCCCAATTTTCCTGAATCCGTCACTGGTATAACTATTAATTATTTTTTCTCGGATTCCGTATCATAAATTATAATATAAAAAAGAAGATGTGGTATGATTGCCAATGAGACAACTGTCCACAAGAAATCAAAATAACACAGACATTAACAAATATAGGTCACCGTATGGCCTTCAACAATAAGCAAAGCCAATATCACAAAGTAAGCTATAAAATGCCCCGAAATGACAATGTAAAACAATTCAAACAAGAAAATTAGCGGCCTTATTTATATAAAAAAGGAATGTATTTCGAATTTTATCAAAAATCTTTTATGGGGTTTCTTTATATAAGATATGGACTTGAACATTGCATTATATGGGGGCACCCATCAGGTTTTTCCAACTGTGACTTCCAAAACCAATTGTTAAACTTTTCTAAAATTGCTCCATTTTTACTCTATTAATGTATTATGGACCTTGTATTTCGAATTTTTGGTGAGAATATTTTTGATGTTTCTATATCTAAAATACGGACTTTGTCATAACCTTATATTGGGCGTACCTATTTTATATCCACAACTTCCTTCAGACACTTGTCATAACTCAATGAATCTTTTTCAGATTCCTGATCATTTAATTCAATTGTGTACCTCTTATTTTGGTTTTTCGAAAAATCATCATTTTTTTATTTCCATGATAAGGACTTTTCCATTACCTTATTGTGTGGTACCCGTTTACTATATGCAACTTTCAAAAACTTACCATATACTAGTATTTATAAAACTTCATCATATTCGTTATTAAATGATGCCATTGTGCACCTATGATTTAGTTTTTCTGGTGGTTTATTTTTTTCCAAAACATGGACTATAGAAGTGGCGGGGTATAATTTCGTTAATTCTTTCCTCAATACCTTAATTTTTAAAGCAAAGCTTTCTCTGTCTATTTTTTGTCATTATAAAAGAGACAGGCTTGATTTATGTTATCACTAATTGGTCAACGGCAGATGGTGTAAATAGTCTTTAAAAATGTAATAGTTAAACAGATAGATGCAACGACACTCTTATACAAAGTCCACAAGCGGATCATGTATTGCTTTTTAGGCATTAGATTTTAAGTAAGACTGACGGAACAAAAATATAATTATTTTGCCGTCTATTAAAATCATCAGAAATATATTTGTATTGTCTGATGAAAGAAATCACACGTTATAGTTCCATGGACACAATCATAATATCACATAGACACGTATATACCTTCAAATTGCCTTTGTTTTTCAGTCAAGGTCGTTAAAAACTTCCATTTATTGTTGTTTTTTTCTTCAAAATCACGACTGATCATACAGTCAAAAAATCTGAAATCTCTACTAGAATACAGTCAGTTTTAGACTGATCGTACAGTAATTTATTTTGGGATCCTCAAGGAAAACATATTTTTTATTTGAAATACGAACATTCTACTTAAATACGGTAGGAATATTGAAACAGTATATATTTTACTGTTAACTGATGCAAATATTTGCAATAAAAGATTATTTGCTTTTTACTACGAGAGCAAAATTGTCAATCGATTTCACTTTTTTCTACGAAGTTGGTGTGATGCACACGTATATTTTATATTCTACTGCATGTTTTTGTTACAGTTACTCATATTTATGATGTTTAAGATGTGCAAAGCACTTTATAGATATAGGAGTAAAAAGATTATGAGAAAAGGCACCAAAACAAAACCGTTCTGTTGACCAGTTTGAAATCCTCGCTTCGAAAATCGCGACTTCCGGATAGCGTACAGAATAGTATCTACACTGTGATATGTATATATATATAGTATTTTAGCTTTTAGTTGTCATGGTTAAACAGTATTTCCTCACAGTGAATTGTCATTTTCTTGTCACCTAATGACTTTTTGACAGCACATTACAACAATTCAGATAATTACTGGAGAAAAAACAGAGAAAGTCACTATCTTGTAACTTCAAATTCATTATCAAGGTGAAAAGCATAAAAAGTAAAAATGTTGACAAAAACTGTGAAACTGTTGTTAAAAACTTATATCCAAGATCAGATCTCTTTGAACATGTTAATGAATAAAATCAATAATGATAAAGCAGTAACCAGATTTTTGCAGACAAACAACTGCAATAACTGCATGGTATAAGTCGGCTTCAGACCACAATTAATTCCCTTTGTTCATGGTATGGGTATATAGTTCCCAACTATTAAATTAGGTAGTTCTGTCTACTGTTTTCTTTGAAATTTTTACTATTTAACAGGTCCTATCAGTTGCATATATATATTGAAATAAGTCAATCATATGAAAAATGTATTGTTGAAAGTGAAAGTAGTGATTTGGCCAATATGAAATTAAAGGGTAGAAATTTGCCTTGGTCATTTATTCAAGATTCAAATCCTTCCAAAAAAGCACTGATGGATTGTCCTGGGACAAGCATATTTTATTTGAATAATAATGGTCTATAAGCAGTTAAATTTATTTCATGTTTGAAGCAGTGCAATTTTTTTATTCAATTTCAACTTTTACCAAAAAATGCATTGTAGCAAATGGAAAGAATAATTGTGGTCTGAAGCCAGTAGTCTGTACTTACATGACATCTATCACCTATGGTATTTACAATACTATCACTGCATGGGTACACACAATTTGGTGCCTTGCTCAAATTTAGTTCCAGTAATCTGCTACTGATGAGAAGTTGTAAATATTTTGTCTTAAGTAACTTTTCTTTTACCAGAACATCCAACAAGTATTGAATCAATTCACTGGCTGAAAGCAGAAAATGAAATTCTATCATATTGCCATGCACATATTTATAAAGAGATTTTAATAATCATGAAAGTTTTAAGTAAACTAAAACATAAAATGCATTGAAATTGTACTGCTCTGTTTCTTTAAGTTTTTCTAGGTAAGCAGGTTTGTCGTTACTCAAGATTCAGTTGTTTTGTGTAAACAAGGACTTATTTGTCAATACCTTATGACAATGTAGGATAAACTGTGAGCCCACTGTAAATAAGTATTTTTAGCAGAATAGAACTAAAGGATCTATTCTTGTTAGAAACTTTCAATATTAAAGGCATATAGTTTTACATATTCCTATATTTGTTGAACTCCTGAAAGTGAATGTAAAAATAGCTGATGGGCTTACCCTACTTTTCAGGTACAGTGTGAACATCATACAGGCTAGAGATATAGGGGAGGGTTGAGATCTCACAAACTTGTTTAACCCCAACAGATTTTTGCGCCTGTCCCAAGTCAGGAGCCTCTGGCCTTTGTTAGTCTTGTATTATTTCAATTTTAGTTTCTTGTGTACAATTTGGAAATTAGTAAGGCGTTCATTATCACTGAACTAGTTTATATTTGTTTAGGGGCCAGCTGAAGGACGCTTCCAGGTGCGGGAATTTCTCGCTACATTGAAGACCTGTTGGTGACCTTCTGCTGTTGTTTTTTCTATGGTCGGGTTGTTGTCTCTTTGACACATTCCCCATTTCCATTCTCAATTTTATGATCGAGTCCTAATTTATTAAACTTTTTAAAAAATGACCCTTAAAGTGGAGAGGGATTAATATAAGTTGCAAAACTTGGTTTCCAATCCACTATAAATAAATATGTTTAAACTAAAAATGACCCTTAATCACTTATCTGAACTATTTTGTCTATTACTTTTAAATAAACTTGATGATTAATAGTGTATGCAGATGACATTATTTAGCCATCTCATTCTGCTCTAGTGCCCAAAATATGGCCACTAGATAATAGATAATTTTGATAATGCAATATTTTAAAATGTAAGTTATGCAACACAATTTGTTCAGGACAGAAGAACTGATCCCTTTAGGGCGTCTGCCCTTATAAATCTGGCTATGGTTTTCAAAAAGCAACACATTGCATCTGACGCAGGGGACACCTCTAGAAAGCATTTATTCAATCAAATACAAGGGATCTTCTTCTATTATGGGTCAGTTATTTGACTGAATCTCTCATTGCTCCCAGGCTGTTACCATAATGGTAACACTATTGAGCTATACAATGTAACTAATTTATGCTTAGTTAAAACGCAAATTAACAGATCTAATATTGTTGGGCTGTTATTTAGACAAATTATATATCGCAAATTATCAGATCTAACATTGTTAAGGCTGATATTTAGACTAATCATATAATATCTGTTGCACTGTACCCAACATGCTAGATCACTCTACCACCTAGGCTCTACAAAAATAAAGCTTTTAGTGGTCAGAAATCACCGTCAGATGTTATACATCTCTTGCAGTTTTTATCTGACATCCTAAGAAAATTTGTTTGTACTTCCCTCATACCCAAACTCATGCTACTGAGATAACATGGCACCATATTGCATTACACTTGCCAGACATACTAGACCACTTGATATATATGTTCCTGGGGTCTAAATACAGCACAAATATTTTCCCAAAAAACAAAAAAAAGTGAAAAGGTATATTTAAGGCGAAGTGTACGTAATTAAACTTTACAATGGATTTTTTTTAAATTTCACATACGAATTCTGCTAGTAAAATTACACCAGAAAATGGACTAAAAAAAGGGGGTAACCGTTTTTGTTTTTGAGATACGAGCCGTTGAAATTAACTACATGATACACCAAAATTACAAAGGATATATAGGGAAAATCATCAAAATTAGCAGATATTTTTACATAATAAAGATTTTCTATTTTGTTGGACAATGGATTTTTTTCTAAAATTGATATACGATTTACAAATCAAAGACAAACCCATCGGTGCATAGAAAGTCCTTAGCAACCGTATTAGTTTTTACGCTACTGTCTGTTGAAGTTTAGTTTTTGGCCGGAACATTGAAATTATCTGGCGACGTCATTGTCTGCAGTAACGTCGCCACAACTTCTACGACGAAACTCTATTATACCGTACAATGCCGTAGCAATGGCGTTCGTGTGTATTACCCGTCTTCCTATGTATTACAAATGATCTTACGCTATAATTTGATAAGGAAATAAACTAACTTATTTTAAAGAATATTTCTGTCGCAAAAGAAAATGCAAGTTTGTAAATTAATTTACCGCAAATGAAAGAAATTTGCCGTAGACTCTAATTTCATCTTTTCTATATTAGAGTTATTTCCGAACCTTTTTCAATGCTGGCATGGATTGTTTAATTCTTTTATGAATCAAATATCGAGTTTGAATTAGTCCCAGTTAACACAGTGTTGTCAGAATGAATTGATCGGCTTTAAGACTAAGATCGGGTATACACCTCGTTTTCAATCTTACTTCTGTATGTTTGTATTTAAAAAGTAGACCTATTTTCTGCATATTTTCATGCTCGTCATTTCTGCATGTTGTTAATCTGAGGATTTGCACACAATATAGTCTACATCATAAACCAATTTCATAAGTCATGTTTACACACATGCTAAAGGCGCATCTCTGCCAAAACATATTTTATTTTACAAAATTTCCAATCTCGATCACTTTCCCTTTTCTTTAACTAAATGACAAAGAATGATGTAATGTTTGCTGAATGAAGTTTCAGTAACAAAAGAAAATATTTGTTTGTTCCATGCATTATTTGTTAAAAATCCACATTTAAGGATTTAAATTGATTGATTGATTGTTGGTTGCTTAACGTCCAGTGGCAAATATTTCATGCATGTTCAGGACGAGAACAATTTAATAATAAATACAATAGGAAGTTTTGTTCATAACAGAGGCCATCCTGGATGACGGTCTGGGAAATTTGGAGTGCCACTAGAAAATGAGAGTACATGTATATTGGATAGGGACAGAAATTTTGCCGTGTGCAACAGTCCACATATTCAACCCTTAAATTATAGTTGTTACAATGGTTTTTAACGGGCATAGAGTGTGGCACTCTCTTTACACTAGGAATCGGATTAAGCGTTTCCATTCTGACCGGACGTGACTGCGAGCTTAATAAATCATGCACAGCCAAACGGACCCTCCTCTTCGGAAAATCTTTTACTGCCGGTCAGGAGAAGACCAAGCGACCATATTTCGTTACCCTAGTCACCCTTGGGGTAACACGGATTTAAACAATAAGCATAATGCATACTATGGTTCTTCAACTATTTTAGTTCTTATACATCCGTGGCTTTAAAATGTTCTGCCTGTAGTGTCCCTTATCTAGGTTAATCCAGAAAAGCGCTTCATTTCATTTTATCTTCAGAATTTTTTAGACCGCAATGAGGTTAAAAAGATGGACTCGCTTATATATACATTTTTTTTTAAAAATTAGAAAAGATCGGAGTATTTGGTACAACTACCAGTCGCAGATATTTCATACATGTATATTCAAAATGAAAACCTTACACCTTATGTGATTCTTTTGAGATCGACGTACCTAGTCAGTGCAATAACGACCGCAACATACCCATGCAGTGGGGGGTGGGGTCAATGTTGATAATAAGAAAAGTAATATCCTATAAAAAAAAAAAAATGTTGAATGTCAATGATATGAAACTCCAAATTCTTACATTATTGGACAAGTAATTTGCAGATCCTTATGGGAGTTGGACCCCCCTTTTTGGGCCGATCAATGCATTTGAATGGGGACATATAGTTGGAACCCCCCCTTTTTTTATGGGTGGATCCGCCCCTGCTAGTACACCACGGGCTTCTCAATTCTTGTATTATGATCTATTATCATGAACTAAGTGAAAGCATAGAGCTGACTGAGTGCGAGATCTTCCTGGATAATCATTGAGGTCATTTCACCTCTCATTTCACTAAACATTAAATTACAGTTACAAGTGCCACAAAACTTTCCTGGCCTCTTTTCTTTAACCGTAAAGATATTTTTTACTCATTTATAATCTTGAATTGAGACATATTAGGAATAATTAACACGTTTCTCTGTCAAAATTACATATTTTTTTTTAATTTGAAATGATGCACACAGGCACAATAAAAGAAAACAAATTTTGCTATCTCTTCGAAATTGGAATTTGAAAAAGAAGAAATGACGTGTTATATTTTTATCATACATGAATCATGTGTATTTGTACTTTCAATTTCAATTTGGTTCTAAATTTAGATTCAGTTTTCCAATAAATTTCGGACGGAATAGAAGACACCTGTTTATTTTCTGCACATGTATAAAAAGTTGAAAACTGGAAGTTGAATGACATAGTTTTTACTTATTCTAAGATAAATGTTTAGAGTGATCACTTTTTAGTTTAAGATGAGTATATTTTTGGGGCCTAATTTGTTAACTTTTGTCTTTGTTCTTCCGACTTGTAAGTGTTGCCCTAGACTAGTCGTCAAATTATATTCTCTTGGTATCGTCTTATTTTCTAAATTGATATAAAACATGTCCTAAAATTTTCATTAGCACAAAATACGAACATGTCAACGTTTTTTTAATCTAATAATTAATTTCACATGTCATTCATTAATTGTTCGGTAACCTAAATCTGTATGTTGAGTACTGTGTGTTTTTGTTCAAAACTACGGCTTTTAAAACGATATTGTTGGGTCAATTCAGGTTTAATTTTAAAAATTAAATAATTAATAATAGAAGTAGAATCGTCACATGTTTATTTATTTATAATTCTGTTGTGAGGCGTTTTTACAATCTGTTGATATCATAAGTTTTTACACGAAATGCCTTTCATGTCCCATGCGTCTGAAACAAAAAAAATCAACTAGTATTAAAGTCAGGCTGCACTAAACAATAGAATGCTTTGATTTCTAAATGGAGTAATTCAGATAATTTCTCATGATTAGGTTTTTTAAGACAGCACGGGCGTGCTTGTTGGATTTATGATAGACTGCACGAAGAATTTTCTCTTTCGTGTGTCCTTTCTTGGAGTAAGGGAGATAACTTGCGTAACTAACGTCGAACGTTATTAATCCTGTATTCCGCTAGGGGCATGCAATTACTTACACTTCGCCTTAAACTAAATGCATTTGACTAACAGGTTAAACAACTGCTGTTCTTGAAATTCTGCGGACTGCCATTGACCATTGCCAAATAAATTGATCACAAGATTTAACAAAGTGAATCTGATACCAAATGGAAAACAATACACTTGTGGCAAAGATGGTAAACCACAAACATGAGGTGCTAAAATTTGTACACCATATCTGGATTTTGACAATTAATGCTCATGGTTTTATATAATAATGAAGGAGGTTCTTAATGGGAGTTCTTCCATGACAAAAAAAAGTAAAAAGTCTTGCTAAATTAAAAATAATTGCAAGTACAAATAATAGCCTGTTATTTATACTACCTTCATGAAGACTACAACTACAAGTATAGCTGCGAAACCGTAGCTCTTAGGTCCTTATGTTATTTTTTTACTATTTCCGGACCATATGGTCCACTTTATCAAACAAACAAAAAAGGACCATAAGAGTTACAGTTCAGCAGCTACTATAAGTAGTACAAGAGCAAAATTATCTCAACCTTCAATAATGCAATTGTACACTCAATAATTATCTTTGGGAATACACTGTCAAAATAATATGAAAATCGCTAAGTTAATGTACTAGATTTTGACCTTAGTGAAAGTATTTCATAACAAAAACAAACCAAAAATAGCACTGCTATAAAATTGTCAGAAAACTTACTGATGTCATCAAAAGGACCAATAACGTGGAGAAGTTTTCCTGTTGAGATAAACTGCTCCTCAAAAGGTTTATACCAAAATTGATCAAAGTTTCTCGCAATATTCTGCAAACAAGACAATTTCAAAGATGTAAGACGACGTGCCATCTCTTAGTGTAGAGTGCCGAATGAAGCCTTCGGAAGAAATATGATGTATTATTATGCCAAACTCGTCCCTTCACGAACTCGGACCAACGTTCAACAACTCGAAGTTTCGGTAACTCGACCGACCCTTTACAACATGTGATGTATGCAGTAAACTTATTCTTATAAACAAATGCATACAGCTTTATTTTTTATTATTGTTTATAAAATAAAGTATTTTTACCTGAATGTGATGTCATTGATGTACGAAAAATCAGTGGCGGATCCAGAACTTTTCCTAGGGGGGGCCCTGCTGACTGACCTAACAGGGGGGGAGCTCCAGTCATGCTTCAATGATTCCCTATACAATCAACCAAATTTTTCCCACGAAAGGGGGGGCCCGGGCCCCCCAGGCCCCCCCTGGATCCGCCTATGAAAATGCGTCTTGCCTTTGTGTAAAATAATGCATACAGTATAATGCAAATATATAGATTTATAATGGGCTTTGCTTCATAGCTTTCTTTTTACTTATACTTCTTAATATTTTTTCGAACACCAAGTGTCTTCAAACGACGCAGACGATGTCGTGATACCAATTATACAATTGCAAAATTTGTTGCAGTTGTATAAAAAAAAAACTGAATGATAATTATTTTGCCAACTGTGACTTCATTCATAGGGATTTAAATATAAAAAAAATAAATTGCTTTGCTGAGCACAGCCTGATACGACCGCAGAGGTCGAACCCTGAATATTTGGGGCAAATTTGGAAACAATATTCAAGCTTGATACTGTCTGAATTTGGATTGTGATCAAATTTTTGACATAATATAGGGTTTTTTGGTCAAAGATCAGTGATATTGTCTGCCTTAAATTACTGGAGAATAAAGGCTTTTTTCCCTGGAGAAGAATCCCAATTTGAAAAAAAAATGGCTTAAAATTATTCCCAAAAAGACAAATTTTTTCCCAAACAATGCAGTCTCAGTAGTAATTGTGCATGAAAACAAATGAAAAACACTCTTTTAAACATTTTTCATGCCTAAAATGACTAAATGTGAAGATTTGAGGGTCATTTTATGTATTTTCACTGACAATAAGTGGTCTTATTTCAAATGAGGGTTTACCTCTTGAAAGGGGGTCTGCAAATTGAAGTTCTTGTCATAACCATGGTTTATTATTAATTTCCCAATTTGATAAAAATGACGTATATTTTCCCAATAAAAAAGGGTAGAGGTAGTTTTGAAAAAAGCCAACAATATCACTGAAGATACTGTGCAATTCAAGGTTTCTTCTTTCTTTTTGAAACTTTTCAAAAATTTGAAAAATTTGGAGAAAAAAAATCTGAAACCTTTAAAAAATTGGAAAACAATCCCCCCTCCCCTTGAATCCTGGCTTAAAGCAATCACCACCAAACTCAATTCAAGCCTTAGTAGTAAGGTGTGGTACAATTTCAAAAAAATTGATTCACTCAAACACAAGTTATTGTCTGGAAACTAGAAAAAAATGCTTGCTTTTGGCCCCTTATTTCTGCATGTTATGTATGGGCAATAGTCCATTTGCCAATTAATTCTGTTATTACATACTTTTTAAACAAATTACTTTTCTTTGTCTATCTTAGAATGGTTCTATACAGGACAATTATGACTTTTGCCAATGCAAAGTATGATAAATTGAAAGTGATGTATCAGCGGTTTAACTTATTTTGCCTGAAAAATAATTTCTGATGTCCTTAGTATTTAGCTAAACAACAAATTAATGTAATTAAAAGATTACAAAACCTTAAAGATTATTCACATTACGCACAGGTAAATTTGCTCTTTCTGCTAGTTCTCCATTGTAAATAAAAATGTATGTCCCTCATAAAGGGAGACAACTTAAAAAAAGGTCTCTAATTACAGTGTCAGTAACGGGAATTGGCAAATGGATTATTAACCCCAAACTTAATCGCAGACTTCCCTTTGCGATATGAAACCTTGTGGTACAACGTCAGAGAGATCCATACACTCACATACATGTAATTGTCCAGAAACTACAAAAATACTTGTTTTGGCCCTTTAGTCCTAAACTGCTGGCACAATAACCCCAAAATGAATCCCTTCCATTCACCTTTGATATTAAACACTGTGGTATGATTGCACAGCAATCAAAAACTTATACACAAGTTATTGTCCTGAAACTAGAAAAATGCTTATTTTTCACCTCTTTTTGGTCCCAACTGCCTTAACAGTTGGGACCAACATCCCCAAAATATTTCCCAACCTTCCTTTTGTGGTATTGAACCTTCTTAAAAATATATCACAGAGATCCATTCTCTTAAACTGAAATTATTGTCTGAAGACTAAATGTGTATTGGGACAACCACGACGCAGACAACGATGCAGACGACATCATACCATTATACGATCCCCAAAAAATTTTTGCGGTCATATAAAAACCCAACTGATTCAGTTATAAACAACTAAAACAATAAGAAAGACTAATAAAACAAGATATAATTATCACTTTTTTATTTAAATTCATAACAAATATTGATACATTTTTATGATATTTGCAGACATTAATAAGGTTTTAACTTGAAAAGAAAAGTCAATTATCAATTTTTTTTATAACAATGAACTATAAGTATGAATACATATCATATCAAAGAATAATTGTTTAATTGAGATGATTAAGTTACAGAAATTGCCTTTTATAAAAAAGAAAATATTTCCCCAATTGTTTAAAGTATGTCAAGATATTAACATTATATGTCAGGTCATTGTCATAAGACAAGATAACTCCAACAATTAAGTGCACAGTTATATGGATGTTAAACAAAAGTAAACTTTATATGAAAAGAATATAAAATTAACATTCTGTATAGAAATCAACATTTCTCTACAAACGAAGCAACTAGAAGGACTGTACAAATCCAAATGTTTTTAGTTGCTAGAATTGATAATGAAATAAATTAATCTTTGATTTGTTTTAATTGTAATATTGCAACTCTGGCAAAAAAAATATATAAAATAACATTTATTCTGTTTAGGACTATTTGGTTTTGATGCTCACAAGTTTTATGTACAATGCATTTGGCTTCCCAAACTTTGGTATCATAGTCATGCCCACTAAAATCGGTTTCATACTTATATCTCCATTGGGTTGGCACCACAATTATGAGAGTATTAATCCTTTAAGTACCATGCACCCTTTATTTGGTATTTGAGTCAACGTATGAATAAAATGATAAATTCTTACTGTAAATTGACATTTCATTAAACATGTAATAAAACTGCAGCTATAAGGCTTCAACTCTTCCAGGCAAAATTGACCAATCACTAATTAGCTACAGAAGGTTCTTTATTTTTTTCAGGGAAACCAAATTTTGTGGACTACATGGCTATAGATAACCACAAGTTTATATAATAAAAAAAGTACACATTTTTTGTAGGCTTAAATGCAGACTCTATCAAAATCAAAAATAAACAAAAATATAATTTCTCCCCAATAAACAAACAGAACCGGCTAATATAAATCGACAGTATTCAAGAATCCAGTAACCATCCTTTGTGTGAATGAATATAAATAATTATTTCCACTGATACCTGCAATGGTAATAAATGAAGGGACAAGTAATACTTCAAATATTAATGCCATATACAAACTCAAGTCTTTCAGTTTCTTTAGTGTCAAAGGATAGTGAAATGGTGCAAAAATTAACTTCTTTTCTTATAAAACACAAAAAATCGATTCTTCATAATACACAATGTATACACAAATATGATAATATGGAGAAGTGGCATGATTGCCTGTTAGACAACTTTTCAGTATTAACCATAGTCCCCTAAAATGTTTTCATTAATACAGAAAGCTACTTAAAACTTTTCGATTAGAGAAAAAAATATCTAAAAGAAGAATTTAATTCTGCAGGTTAGGAGTGATGATTAAAAATGTTTAACAATTTTCCTGATTATTTTTAAATGATTTTTTTTACTTGGAATTATCACCAATTTAACAATTAAAATAATGACATATATACATGTACTATATCTATTCAAGTAAAAGCATAACCAATCAAAACATACATTCAACACTAAAAAAAATACAAAAAAAATAAATAACATATCTACAAATTTCAAACTTTATGTACATAACAAAATTCTTAACAGATTATATATATATATATTATGGCAATATTGCACCTCATAAATAATTTTGTAAATTTACAGTTTTCTACTACAATATATTTGTCATGAGTATTCGCAATTTATATTTCTTCTCTGTTATCTTGATTTATGAAATATAAAATGAAATAATCATTTCTGGAACATTTTCCTTCAAATTAGAGTAAAAGATTCAAAATTGGCCATAATGAATTTGTTGTCAGATTTGTCAAAATTTGAAGATCATAATTGGTTTCTTTATGATATAAACTACTTATTAAATACAATTTCACCAGGAAATTTTCTGTACATTTCAAACAATTTAAAATTGTAAAATTGGGTCAATTTGTATTTATATAACAAGTAAAAGACAGTTATAATTAAAATTATCTAAAATTCAAAGAATCTGAAACAGATTTAAGAAACACAAACGATGAATACATATGACTTTTGACAATTCTACTAGTAAATGGAACATGACAAGTATAAAAACTGACAGTTATATTTGTTGAATGATTTCTATTTCTATTTCTCACAATTGTGTTATAATTAAAATGTCACATCTACAATAATAAATGTAGCATTGATTCCCAAATCTAATATAATAATATTATGTCTAAAATCTGTACATGAATTAGGACAGATAGAATTATTTTCATAACAGTGTGGATAAGACCATTTCTTGGCATGCTCAGGTTATCAATTGACAGAGTCAGATTAAGTGAACATTCGTCTGTGACAATCAGTTGTCACATCCTATGCGTTAAAGACATTTAAAGTGTGGGATGGTCAACTGTTCTGACCGCCTAAATGAAAAAATACAAATTACAAGCAGAGGACTAAACCTTGTGTGTTGATTTAAATACTGAATACTTAAACTTTCTTTTTTTCTTCTCTTGCAACTGCATTTACTTTACTCATTTATTCTATTTAAATCCCTTTTGGAAGGCCTCTGACAGGCTGAGTGAGCATAAAATCACCATTATCGATAGCCAATGACAAACAATTTAAATGTAAATGATTCGGTATCAAGTGCTGTTGTTGCACACACTGTTATGAAAATGTTTTACATGTTTGTAGCTCAAGTGCTAACAAAACTATTGATAAGTCTCCTCCTGCATGATTCAAACTAGAGACACAGTATATCCATATAGTTTTCAAGTCCAAAATTTAAAAGCTTTCCTAATTTTTATATTTTAATGGATACTAGAACTACTTTTTTAAAGGTCGAAACCTATTTTTGATATTTCATTATATGTTTTTTAAAACAGCTTAAAATTAGGAGATAACTGTATTGTATTTTAAGCTTGGCCTTCGTAAAACATAGATTTTACTGTCGCAAATTGAGTTTACCTAGCGACGCGGAGCGGAGATAGGTAAACAGATATTTGCGACAGTAAAATCAAGTTTTACGAAGGCCAAGCTGAAAATACAATACAGTTATCTACATTCTAATGCCACATATTAAAATAAATGTCATTTGATAAATATTTTGGCTTAAAAATGGCATAAATGAAAAAGTCCACGAAACTGTTGCATTGTTTTTAGCATCTAAACAATGTGACTCTGGATGTCAAACATGAATACTAAACATATTTTTACTTTTCGTGCGCTTCAGAATGGTTTCAATATAGACTAAAAGAAGATTTTGAGGCTCAAAATGTGAATATCTTGTTTATTTTTTGAGAAATTACATATCCCAGAATTCAAAATGGTGGCTTTCTTAGTTACGGACTGGTAGAACTTGGAATCTAACCCCTCAAAATATTAATCAACGTCCAATGAAAATTATCGTTACAATCTAATTGCATTAGAATTGCTTATTATAGAATACATGTCAACTTCAGTATGTGAATAATTTTAAAATCATGAAATGCAAATAAAATTGTCTTTTTAAAACATAATTATTTATAACTGACCAACTAAATATAACCTGAAAAACAGATTGGAGGGATTTATACATTAACTCTGACCCTATACATTTCTATAAAACATATCTTAAAAAATCTACTTTTCATTTAGTCCAGCATAAGTTTTAATTATTCTATATAGATAATTTATCAATATTTTTTTATAAATTGATGGATCATTATCACAGATTACAATTTTGCAATTAAATATAAGTGTGTAGTAAATTCAAGTACTTCCCAGCCATTTTTAGATTAATATTATGCAATTTCAGAATCATTCTCATAATATTTTTTTTTTAAATCAGTACCAAATCCAAATGTATATCAGATTTAATTTTCAGCTGAATCTTCCATAATTTTTTTTTACAGTGACTTGACTGTTAGTGTTGCTATCCACCAATTGCAACTCATTCAAAATAGTGACCCAATTGCAATTTGTTTTATTGAATCAAATTGTTCAACTGGTCAGAATATTGAACAAATTGTTCAGTCAAAATGTGAAAGTGCAAGGTGATAAAATAAAACATACTTACAATCCTATAAGACTTTAACTCCACTTTAATGATGTTATGAAAATTTGAGTCTATCAGTTTGTATAGGTATATTATAGTCATTACCATGCTTAAGGTGAAATTGTTTATTTTGAATAGCTATAAAAATGTCCAAACTAAGCTTTCATATAGTTTTTCTTTCTAAAAGTATTCTATATTCATGAGAACCAGATATCATTTTAAATAAAACATCATTTACTCAGAAAAAATATGTGTGAAATAACAATATGCTATTGATAAGTTTTCATGGGGAGACAACTTAAAATATTAATCTTTTGAATTAAGACTTTTTGAAAGAAAAAAATATTATCTCCCCATGGAAACTTCCTACAAACATATTGCAATTTTACACATATTTTACTGAATATGAAATGTTTTAATTCACACAATGTCTGATTCTTATGAATATAAAAGACTTTTCGAAAGAAAAACTATATGAAAGCTTAGTATGGACATTTTTACAGCAATTCAAAATAACAATTTCACCTTAAGCATGGTAATGACTATAATATACCTATACAAACTGATAGACAAATTTTGTCACAACATCATTAAAGTGGAGTTAAAGTCTTATAGGATTGTAAGTATGTTTTATTTTATCACCTTGCACTTTCACAACCTGACTGTGGTTTTCTACAGCAATTGGTTCAAATTTCTGACCAGTTGAACAATTTGGTATAATAAAACAAATTGCAATTGGGTCAAAATTTTGAATGAGTTGCAATTGGTGGATAGCAACACTAACAGTCAAGTCACTGTAAATCAATTTTTATTTCTTTTCAATTTTATAAAAAAGTTAATTTTTCGATTTCTCATGCAAACAGAATCTTGCAATCTGATTGGTTAATAACCCTGGTGTAAATAACACCCCAAAAATTCAAAAAACATAAAATTAAATTCCAGATTTCCAGAAAAATGAACAAAAGTAAAAAGAGGTAACATTTGATAATGAGCAGCAACATCAGTGTTGAAAAAAAAGTTGTAGTGGAAGTTCTCCATACTCATTTTCCATTTTTACATTCTGGTATAAAAATGAGTAAATAAATATATTTGTTATCTTGGTTTAATCAGGGGTGTGTGAATTTTCCAAACTGATGTAAAATTCAGTATTATAAAGTACACCCCTGATTACTTAAAGATACCTAATTATCTTCTTGACTAACAATGTGTTTTATTTAAAACTATAAAGCTTAAAACAACTTCAATATAACATTCCTAATATTTAGTATTTAACTAACATACATGAAGCTGTTAAAAGTGAAATGTCAATCCTAATAAAAATTTTGTTATAATACAACAAATTCTTCTGTTTCTTCTGTTCCAGATCTAATACGTCCATACTGATCCATTTTGTAATGTTTGACTCGAAGCAGACGGTCCTCTTTCTCAAAACTATCACTCTCTATATTAGCATCTGACGAGTTTCCTTCATGGAATACAAACATTGGATACGAAAGTTTTTGTTTAGGTGGTGAAATCATCTAAAAATAAACAAAATATTCAGTTATTAGTTATGTTTCATTATAAAAAAAAAAAAATTTCAAACTACAATGTATCATTTAAATTTCTGTTGAGTGGGACCAAACTGTAAATATAAAACCTTTTTACTCTGAGGGTGCCATTTGCATTACAGTGACCTGCAGTCATTCACATTGTTGTTATTTGGTTTTATGTATAGTTGTCTTAATGGTAATTATATCTCATCTCCTTATTTTGCAATTATGAAGCTTTTAAACAACTCAGTGGACAAATTATTATAAAAAAAATCTTACTGTGAGCACATATTACTGTTTCGACAATAAACAACTTCCAGTAACATTTCTGTTTATACATTTTTTAGTTTAAAGATATTTATTTATGTTCAAACTGTTTGTAGTAACCATAACTATCTTCAAAACAAGCAGTCATCAATTAAAAGTTCAAACAAGAATCACAATTTATTAATATGACTTCCTACACTCAGTATTTAATTTTTTTCTCTCTCATAAAAGTAGCTGAAAGAAACTAGTTGCAAATGAAGGTTGTTTTGTAATTGTAGCAAAGTTCACAACTTCAGCTACTTACTATCTATTTATTAATAAATGTAAATGTACAAACCTCTTCTGTTTGCTTTACAAAACTGTTAAATTCAGCTCTTGTCTTGCAGTAAAATCCAATGGTACAACTGGGATCCATTTTAGTTAGAGAGATTTTCCTTGGTGATAAACAGTGAAAAGTCTGAAAAAAATAAAATTAAGAAATTAAGGTGGCTCGTGGGTACAAAAATTTACGCAAAAAATTAAACCTTTATTTTTTCATGAAATTTTTTACAATATTAGTTATTACTTTATGATATGGTACAAAAATCAACCAAAAAAAATGATTCAGTTTGGCCCCAGATGACTTTTAAAATGTGTATATCATTGAAAAAGCTTCAAATTATCTCCCTTTGGTGCAAAAATGCCATTTTTTGGCATTAAATTTGAAATATCTAATTTAACTCATAGGTGACCTTTATTTTTTATTATTAATTTCAAATAAGCTGTACAGAAACTAAATAATTGTAAAATTAAAGCGATTTCAGTAATTAGGTTATTTTTTTATTTCGATATTACCTTTATTTCTCCTATTAACTAAACAGAAAAAAAGGACATTCACAAAAATATATGCTTCTTCCGTAGGCAGATTGTGAGCTTAAATGAACGGTGACCCCATTTATTTATTTCTTTTTTCTTTAAGTATATTATAAAGTTCATTTATAAAAAAATTATAGCGAAATCCTATATTAGAAAAAAAAAAGATTTATACCCAGGAGCCCCCTTAAGAAAAAAAATACATATTAATATTTATTATGTGTTTTATCGTTTTATATCTTACAGAGGTAAAATGTAGAAATATAAAATAATTTAAAGTTATCGTTATAATTAATTATAACTCTTCTACCTTATATTAATAGGTAACTTCAAGTTACATTTTAACAACTAATTATACATTTCTAAAAGGACAACTAAAGTTTACTTTCATAAACTTGATAGTAATTTTTGTGTCATTTGGTCTCTTTTGGAGCTGTTTCATTTGCAATCATACCACATCTTCTTTTTTTATAAGATATTGATAGTAATTGTTTATCTACTAGTTGTTATATTTTTCAAACAATAGGTAACAACCTAGTTTTTTTTTACGTGATGTGAAAATGGTTGGTGATTAAAACTGGATATGTATCTGTAAACTTGTGTGATAGTTCTACAACACAACAAACCTGAATTGGAAAATTTCTTTCTCTAGTGTCTATTGCATCTTGACAGTAGTGAGGATCTAAATATATAACTTTGTCATCTAAAAAAGATAAAAGGATAAGTGATTTAAAAATAAAAACATTCACTATTTTTCAATGGTTCAGTTTTCTCTTAAAAATTTCAGTAAAGTATTTGTAGTTATCTTACACAAATGGGAATGTAACAGTTAATTATATATATAAATAAATGTTTATGAATTGATTGTTTGTGATGTATCATATCTTGACAAAACCATAATAAATCTTTAACCCTATAGAAATATCTATGTAATGAATTTTTTGATGAACATTTCATTTACTCTGTATTCTATACCATTTATGTTTAAGATATGTACGTGAAAGGTCATGTGTTCTTTCAAGGTCAATTTTTTTGTTATAACAGCAATATTTCCATGCTTAACAAAGACTTTAAGTACAATAAAAATTTCTCTTCAAATATCTGTTTAACTTAAGAATAGTTACCTTGCCATCCTACAAAATAAAGTGATGTTTTAGGTTTTCCTCCTATGATACCTATACACCCATCCTGTGCTAGTAGACTCTTGATACAAGGTATGTAAACAGGGTTTAATTCCTCTCCTCCAAGTCTGACTGGTACTAGAATAATTGCTGCTCTCTTCCACTCCTCCTCTTCCTCTGTCTGTGTGTCCACAACTGTATCAGTTGAGTCAGAAGAACTGCCGAATTTAGTTGTAGATCTCCCTCTAGCACAACACATCTCATGGATGTCTTTTTTGTATACTGCAACAGAATAAAGTAAAATACTCATAGCACATCCTGTCATGTATTGCTATAAAATTTCTTCAAAAATTTTTATTGAGCAGTCTAAAACAGGACAAATCAGTAAAATTTTTAGAATTAAGCTTCTTTTTTTAGGTTAAGTTGGATCAGAAGCTGAAAGTTCTCAAAAAGTATATGTTCAAATGAAGAAAACTTCATTATGCAAGTCTGGATCATTGGTTGGCATTTCATACAGGTATGCAAGGGCAGTCCAATCATCCAAAAATTATATTTTTTAAATTACAATGTTTGATATTTTTTTATAAAAAAGAAGTTTTAGTTTGCAGAATAGAATATTAAATTTACTTCAGTATAGTTGCGACAATTTCATAGACCACTCTTTATATTTAACTTTTACAGTTTTATTATACCTGTGCAATCTTGTGCCACATAGACTACAACATTTTCAAGTAGAGGCTGTGTCTCTATTGCTTTCTGCATAGACTCTCTGTAATGAAATAAGTTTTAGAAATAATGTTTTCAAAATTAAAAGAACAGTATAAGATTTGTGTGGCTTTTTTCTCTCTCTCAAATCTCCTTAAAGGGAAAATTCACGATTTTTTACTTATGGTTTAAATATGTTCATTATGACATAATATATATATTCACAAAGTTTTATCGTTATATGTGCAGTAATAAGGGGAGAAATTCAATATTTAATGAAAAATTATTAACTACTTCCTGTAGGTCGTGACGTTTTCACCTGGTTTTTGCATGTCGGGATTTAAAATACAATCATTAAAAGTATTGGTTTTTAATCATATTTTAAAGTAATCGTAAGCGCGCCGATGACTTATGCTTTATCTAAATAACCATCCGATAATAAGAAGATAAAACGCACAGGCGTTCAATTGTACATATTCATGAGATAAATTTTCTATGTTAAACGTATATATTCGAATTATTTTTGTAGACAACACAAAAAGTTATAAAGTTATTTTTAATTAATATATTTTCGGACTGATAAGGTGAACAAAGTAAAGTACAATAATCTGTAAAGACAATATGTTGGTGTACTCTTATTGACCTTTTACTATCTCTGCTATGACTTGGTTGATACGATGTGTGTATTCACGGTTCTGTGACAATACTCGTAGATGGCTTGTTGAAAGGTAAATTGTTATTTGCACTTCGGTATTTAAACACGCCTCTCGGGCACACCTTGCCAGGTGTGACTGCCTATTCGGATCAGTGAATTATAAGACAAGGGAGCATTCAATACACATATTTAAAATATATATTCAAGTTGGTGACAATTAAAAATTGATCGCCGTGGAATTATTTAATTATGTTTGGTGCTATTATTTATTTGAATTCAAATAAGTTAATTTACTAAGAAATACACAATTTTCGGTTAAAGACGGGAAACTTAAATCATATGTCCGATTGAAATGATTTACACCTTTTGTCCTTGATTGATGTCTAATAAAAAGGAGAACTTAGAAATTATAAATAGCTTTACCAAAGTATTTTTATTTGTCTTTATTAGGCAAATAAATGAATGAGAACACTTAGATTTAGACTTTTTAAAAGCCATGTATAAATTAATAACTGAAACTAACTGAAGATAACTCTACCGAAGCGGAATATAATATGAACGAATAAAGAAAAAATATTTTTCTACTTGAGAAGTTTTAAAAAATTGACAGCAAATTTAAGGTCTTCTTGGAATGGAATCGAAAAATTTCGAATAGATATTCTTTATCAAGTGTGAAAAACGTCAACCAAATTTAATCATAATCGGGGACGTCCTTATTAAAATAGTCTTCGTCTCACAACGTATAATACTTAATAACTATTTGATCAAAGATGTTTAGAAACAAAAGACAACGAATTTAATGTCATCTTTCCCTATTTTTGAATGTAATTATAAGTCTGTTCAACTGGCAAGAATACCCCTAAAGCGGACAAATATCTGACAAGCAGTTTATTCTTTAAATTTGCTGTCATTGAATATCAAGAAAGAAAATAAATCCCGAAAATGATTTGAAACTTTAATACTCAATAGCTTTCCTAGAAAATATTCACATCCCTCGGGGATTATTAGTGTACGTCCAGTTGCATATGTCGGTACAATTGTGGTGATGACGAATTTCTTTCTTTATTCGAGAACAATCTAATTGATATATAAATCTGTGATTTTACTATGTTCATAACTTCGATGAACCAAAGCAAGTTATTGATCGACCTGTATTTAAATAAAATTGGTCCTCTTTCTTCATCTTTTGGTATACAATAGTCTATCGAATTGGATGATTACATACTGTTGGTATACGTGGACTAGTCTATTTACAAAACTTTTACCCCAATTTGCACAAAATGTATGTTTCTTTCTTATGTTCAATGTATACATGTATATATTTTAAATTGCGCTGTAGTTCCGTAACTTTCTATCCGGGCGTATAAACGAATCGTCAACAAGTGCGCACATTTTTTTAATCAACATTTCTGGAATGATCCAACTATGTCCTTTACTATTGACAACGAGTAAATATTACATTTTCCCAGAGACATATAATACAATATTTTTTTATAAATAATATTCTTTACACCAGAAATTTTATTTATAAACAAGCGTATGAGTTAAGTAATGACTAGTATATTATATCACTTTCGGACACGCAAGACAGAGATGTATATTAAACATGCACCTGATAGTTCAAAATGGAAAGTTATAAGTTATCGGCCGTGTACACTGATCAATACCTACAGAAGTGAAACGATGCATGAACTTGCGAAGCCTGACAGGAACTCGCTTGAATACCTGGACGTGTCACCTTACACCCCTCACAATACCTTTGGAAGTAATACCTTAAGCCATGCGGGTGATCAGTGGAGCGAAGATCCTAATTTATTTGAATAAAGTATATTACTTTAAAGAATTATGAACGAATTAGATTTTCGAAAATAATTTTCACGGAACACTTATTTATGATTTGAACTTTGACTTTTTAACTAATTCCAATATTAACAGTTTTAAAATAACAGACTATAGGGTTATTAAAAAAATAAGAACATTTTCCGTATCAAGTTAGTTAGTCAGATAAAACAACCGTACGATTGACAAGATATCGACACGCATTAATTAAGACTACATCGGTTACTGTAGTTTTGTTTCTTTGTGGTTTATAGACATATCATGATTTTTATTTGGACAAGATAACAAAATGGCGGAAGGCAGAGAACTGATACTCAAAATTTAAAATCGATGGTGATCTCTTATCTAGCGGAATAAAACTTTAATATTTATAAATTTGAGCATTTTTATACAGAATGGACATAATATCAATTTTTGATTTTTTTGCGAAGTTTCCCTTTAATATCATTAAAATTTGATGAATATAAGATAATTAAATAAGGTTTGATTACAAATGAGAAAACTTTCCACAACAGTCAAAACAACAGGAGTGCAAATAAGTTTATATTTTATGCTAATTGGCATAGAAATGATGTTTAACAACAACATAATTCAAGTACTGAAGAAATGGTCTTTAAGGGTTGAGTGATCAACCACTCACATGTACCTGTCCCATGCTAAGAGCCTGTAACCCATTGGTTGTCCCATGCTAAGAGCCTGTTACCCATTGGTTGTCCCATGCTAAGAGCCTGTTACCTTTAGTGATCAACGACTCACATGTACCTGTCCCATGCTAAGAGCCTGTTACCTTTAGTGATCAACGACTCACATGTACCTGTCCCATGCTAAGAGCCTGTTACCTTTAGTGATCAACGACTCACATGTACCTGTCCCATGCTAAGAGCCTGTTACCCATTGGTTGTCCCATGCTAAGAGCCTGTTACCCATTGGTTGTCCCATGCTAAGAGCCTGTTACCCATTGGTTGTCCCATGCTAAGAGCCTGTTACCCATTGGTTGTCCCATGCTTAGAGCCTGTTACCCATAGTGATCAACGACTCACATGTACCTGTCCCATGCTAAGAGCCTGTTACCCATAGTGATAAACGACTCACATTTACCTGTCCCATGCTAAGAGCCTGTTACCCATTAGTTGTAATTGATTATCCTCTGTTGTAATTGGTTTTTTTTATTTATTGTTAAAGTATGAATATGACAGTTGTTTTTTTTACTTTTGAATGGTTTCACATTTTGTAAACCTTGGCCTATTAAAGCATTCTATGGATTTTGCTCATTGTTGAAAGAAATTGTCATAAAAAATGTGAGTGTTGGTTGTGAAAAACTAAACATGTATTTTTTTAATTTTTTTTTAAGATACTTTGCACTCTCATATAAGGGAGATAATTTCTGAATGAAATCAAATATTCATAAAAGATGAATTACATGTATATGCAGCATCTTCTTAACATGCCACATTTTTATACAACAGAAGACAAAATCTCAAATGTTCTAATGCAAGAAAAATACCTTATCAGAAAACATACATATTGAAGAAAGCGTAAAATTTTCAAAATCACAGAGGCATGTCTTAACAGTCAAAGCCTAAAACAACTTGAATGATGAAGGAATGAGGCTTCAATTACTACAAACAACAGAGATTAGTGTTGACAATTTCAATTAGTGGAAAAGCAACATCTATGTCTTACTTTGCTTTTATAAATGAAGTCACAAAACAAAACCAAAGCATAATGTGTTACATTACCTGAGTATAAAAGCCACAGAGGAAGGACCATACCAATCACCTGGCTGTTTACCATGTGACTTCCCTGCTTCCACTAGACGATGAATTGAAAAAGGTGAATTTTCACTGGGAAAATCCCCAAACCAACGAATGATTTGTCGTCTGTATGTATCATGCTCTCTTGACTGCTCCCGAAATACACTCCAATCTAAAATCATAAACATTAAATAATTATCTAACAGGATGAAGAAAAATAAAACAACAACAAAAATTGTGACCTTAGGGGAAAAGAACCAAAATTCCAACAGCATCTGGAAAGCCTAGAAACCATCTTAATATTGATTTTTTTTCATCAAATAAACATTATCATGAGTGCATAGATAATATATATATATATTGTACATAAAAGGACCAACTAATTCTTGTTGTATGCTGTTTCATGACTGTCTGTGGTTACTGGATGGTTGAGTGATAACAAACATGTTTCACCTTGCCAATGTGCCTGTCCCATTTCAGGAGCCAGTAATTCAGCTGTTGTCATCATATTAGAATTTCTTGTAATGGCAATGCTTATTCATTTATCAGGCTTTTTCTTTGAAATGATTCACATTTTATCCTGATGGCTATTTGGCCATTTTCTATTTTATTACATGTATCATGACTATACAGTATTAGATTTGACTCATTGTTGGAGACTAGACCATAATCACCTGTGGTTGCTTAATAAGTGTCATAATCCAATCAATCAAAGACCATAACTTCTAAAGGGTAAAAATGCATGAAAATGACATAAAGAGCCATTTTCCAATCTATCAAAGGCCATAACTTTCAATTTTGGAACAGCTATGTGAAAACAATGGATATCAAAATTGCTCTTCATTTTTTCTGCAGTAACAACATATGTAAATTTGACAAGCATTGATTAATAAGTTCAAAAGTTATGGCATGGTCAAAGCTGGAGCCATCCTTCCACCTGCTGTATTATCTTAAATCAATGACTGGATTAACACTAAAAATAAAAAACTTATCATAAAAAAAAAACAATAACATTGTTTTATATTTTGTCAGGTAAATTAGAAGTTGGTAAAAGCCTGAAACATACTCTGTACAGATTTTAATCTAAATTAAACAGGGTTCTCACTAAGGCGAGTCCATGAGTCATGGACTCATCAAAATCTGTCTGGACTCACCATTTTCAATACTGATGAGTCCATAGATGCATTAAGATTAAAATATTTTGTATAAACTGAACACAGTTAAACACAAATATCATCATTTTATAGCAACAGTTTAAAAGTAATCTGAATTTAATGTCATTTCATTGCTCTGTTAGGCCATGGAAAGTCAAACTAACATATTACATTATATTGCAATAGAAAATCTTCTTCTTGTTGTTGGACTCACCATTGCCAAAAATGACGAGTCCCTGGACTCGCCTTCAAAAATCCTTAGCGAGAACCCTGATTAAAGCAATCAACTTTTCCAAAATTATTCAATGTACATAAAATGAAATTTTTTACCTCTTCCTAAGAAATGAGTAAGGAAAGCTCTTGCTAGCATCATCTGTCCACTTCGTAACATACATCCCCAACCACAGTCTGATGTCATCTTTGTTCCTGGTATCTGCGGAAAATCTTGACGGTAGGTAAACCAAATCTGACTAGCAAAATCTTGTTTAAACATCTCAACATTTGGAGGTCTTTTCTTTCTTTCACCTGGCCTCACTTCTTCGTCTGTATAAAAGGATATAATACATTCAATGATACACAAAAATAAAATGGTCTTATTAGCAATATAACTGATATATGTACATGTAGGTTAAATTCCTATATTTTTTAATTATCTTAAAAACTTTTTATAGTAGAGCCTACACATACATGTATGCAAATATATATGGTTACACCCAAATTTTACACTTGAGAAAAAATCAAGCCATACAAATATGTATTTTAAGGACAATTAACCCTTCATTAGTCACAATAAGAGATATAAATGAATAAATGTGTGAGTATATATACTTACATAGATATAGGAAGATGTGGTGTGAGTGCCAATGAGACAACTCTCCATCCAAATAACAATTTAAAAAGTAAACCATTATAGGTTAAAGTACGGCCTTTAACACAGAGCCTTGGCTCACAACGAACTTACATGTCTTGATAAATCAAACTAATTAATTGCAACAGAATTTTCTTTAGTTCTAATCTAGAGCATCAATTTAAGCCCTAAATATACACAGAAAAAAAGTCTCATAAAATCTTACTTGAAGAAAACTCAAAATCAGCATTTTTAATAAAGGAAATTAACATTGGAAGGGGAGGTAACTCCACAAAAATAAGTCTTTTTTCAGTTTTTGTTTGATTTTTTTAATTTTTTTATAAAGAATGATACTTTGGTGGGGTTATAAGTTCAGATTTGAATATATCATATAATCTACTGCTCATGAAATGAACAAAAGCAAAGTGTTATAGATATTTATTTTTTTGCATTTTTCATTTAAGAAATTCCAAATTTGTGGCTTTGTGACATGATCATTTTGAAAAATTAATGTGAAAATTGGGTATTGTTTATATCTGTATATTATTTTTGTTAAGCATCTTCCTTGCAATTTTTATTGATATTTCTGCCTTTTTAACAGATTTATCTCCTCTTTTCAATGCAAATCTCCATAGGAATTTGAAGTCATGATTTTTTAGTCTTCCTCAAGTAAGATTTTATGGGACTTGTTTCTTTGTATATTTGGGGAATAATGCCTAAGAATATGACTTAAAAATCTTCTGTTGCAATTACTTTAATGTTAGGTCAAATTTATGCTAGATTGACTGGACTACATATATATATGCATGAAAATCATGTACATGATATACATGTACTTTAATAAATTTTGACTGCAAAAAATGTCATGATGTATTAAATTGTATTTATTAGCATTATACATGTAGCATACATGTACAAGTTTAAGCTAAAAATGAATTCTTTCATGTTAGCTCAAATGCTACATTGTACAGTATAATATACATTTTGTATGTATATAGTAAATAATTATACCTGATGGTCTAATATGGTAACAGGTCCCCAGTAAGAAAATTGGACTGTCACATTTGAATGCTGTTTTTGTCTTTAAAGTCCAACCTGAAATTTAAAAGAGCTCATGTACATAAAACACCCTACAACATACATTGTACATGTACATAATATACCCTACATCATACATGTACATAAAATACCCTACATCATACATGTACATATACATGTATGATGTAGGGTACATGTACATTAAATACCCTACAACATATACATTTGTACATGTACTATTGTACATGGCAGTAAATGATATCAAGTATCAGAACAGTGTAGTTCTATATAAGCTTTTAATGTACAAGTACTTTTTCTAGTGCTTTAAGTTACTGTAGTGGCTTTAGTACAGGCTTTTATGAGTTACACATGGTAGATTGTATACAGTATAATATTGTACATTTGTATGTGGCAATTTTCATTTACATATTGATGCACAATGTACAAGTACTTACTACATTTATACAACGTTTTGGAGACTTTAAAATATTTAGATATACCAAATCTTTATAAATATAGCTCCGGTAACCATATGGGATTTGAAATAAAAAAACTCCTTTAACTTATAGCCTTAGTTTAACAATGCATGTTCATTTAAAAATCTAATCAAATAAGACATTAGCATGCTACTGCATGGTGCTACAAGTAACATGAATCTACATGTATTCTGACTATTTGATATTGTATCTCCTCTAGTTGTAAACATTAATGAATTATGCATGTAGTTGTACAACATCATGAACATAGTACATTGTATTTTCAGAAAGTAAAATGTACAATGTACATAATGCATATAGTTTATATAATACTGTACAGAGTAGATATTGTATTTTCAAAGATGTTTTGTTTCAAAACCACCCTTTTCCTCTAAATATTATTTTACCATATTTCATGTTGTTCCAAACTGACATTAGTTTATTTTTAACTTTTTCTTTCTGATCCACATCATCAGTCAACAAGTAACTTCTATTCAGATCAGGAGGTAGAGATCGAGGTTGATCAGATTCGTCATCGTCTCCAGCAAAAAAAGAACCAACTTCAGCAGATAAGTTCTTGCTTAATCCTTGATAAGATTTACTTTTGAGTTTATAAGATTGTCCTTGTGTCTTCATAATGTCACTTTGGAAACTTGACGATTCCCTGTTCATTGGTAACGGCAGAGACATGTTTAGGGGTACTGGAAGTGATGAATAGTCTAATGAAGTGAACTGATCAGATTCACATGAGGACGTTGACCAACCACTAACCCTATTAGATGAGGTGGATGGAATTTGGTCTGAAGTCTGTATGGTTGAATTTTGTACAGTGTCATTGGAATAATTATCTGGACACAAATCTACACTCCTTACATGCTCTTCATTATTGATACTTTTCAATGTTTTGGGGTTCAAAACCACAGATTGTTTACTTAAACTTTTCCGATTCTTTAAATCGTTAATATGTTTTTGTGACTCAGTTTTCGTTTTAGTTTGTCTTTTCTGATATTGTCCTGTACCGGTTTCGCGTTCGAATTTCCCTTTTAAATCTACTTCTTCGTCATCGATTGCTTCACTCCATGAATCTAAAGATGTTACTTCAGCCGAGAACTTTCTGTTTTTCGACGAATTTTTAGACTGAATTCCTCCAGATGAATTTAAATCCATGATTATTGTGGACAAAAAACTGAAACGTCAAATCTTGTCTTCCGCCATCTTGAACTTTGTGTACAATGGTCACATGACATTATTTTTTTATATTAGATACTTCTAAAAGACAGAGTTATCATCCCGAACCTGTCTCCAAAGTTTTCATATATATTTACACAAGGATTGTATAGTACTGTAAAAATCCTTAATTGACAGAAGCGTTATTCAAATACATTACGCAGTCAAATAAACTGACTGTTCAAAGAAATCTTTTTAGTTTCTGTCAGAATGTCACTAATTAATTCAAACACTGTTAAGCCTGTTAACATAACCAGTCAAGTTAACCTTCTACTGATTAGCTTAATTTAATTAACACTATTTTTCCTAATTACATTTTATAATAAATTTTGATAACTGTAATATATATAATATTGATCTGAAATAAGGAATGATTGCCATGAGTTTAATGATTTTATGCAGAGCTATGTTCATTGGAATATGAAAACGCACTCAAATAATAAGTTTCCTCACTTAATTCGTAATGCTGAAGAGTTGTCTCGTTGACACTTACACCACATCTTTTCATAGCTATTGGTCATACTAGTGAATTTATTCGTTCATAAGGGGTTGTTTTTTCCACGATCTTACGGAACATTTCGGTTACATGATATATATATAGTAACAAAAAATACTGTATATAGATTTATATAAAGTAAATAAACGTTCCCCATGCATGGTTGTCGTCTCTTATGTTCGATTTTTTAAAGAAACGATAGTACCATTTCGGACAGTTCTTATCTTAATCTAGTTTTGTAAAATCTACTATTTTTTCAATAAGTTTTAGCAAAGTTCTATGACGATATTCCAGATTATTTTTATTTAGTTTAACATATGGAATTCAAGTTATCAGTTAATGTGAGAGTTTGATCCACTTCCATACAATTCATCAATCTCTGGTTAGGGCCCACATAATATTTAAATTTAATATCAGAGACAACTTATGTACAATGATACTTAGTCTAGTAGGTCTATAAGACTTCGAATGTTAACAAAGAATGAAACTAATTCAAACCTCAATGCTATAAGTTATAGAAGACTTCAATGAACTCCAGGTATGTTTTAAAGATTATCGACATTTTGAATTTTCTCCACTCTTTTCAATACTCACAGCTAGAATGCTTGTTTAAAAAACATATTTCTAATATCATGTTTAAACTTGCAATTAGGAATTCACAAAATCTCTGGCAATATTATCACTGAAACTATTAGGGATTTTACAAAATCACTAATTATTTCAGTGATTTTACAAAATTCACTGTAACATATATATATCACAATTCGTTCGCTACTCGGTTCGCTATGCCCGTATCTACAGTCACAACGTTTTAGATTTTAGTGAACGTAACTTATGTGTCTGTACTTGTAGAAAACTCATTTATAACTGGATATTATATCCTAATTCAAAGAAGATACTGTTTACCGAGCCTTGAAATTAAGATACAACATGAGTAAACTGATAAATCCTCTTTTTTTCTTTTTTTTTTATTATTAATTTCTAAACGCGTTTTCTCTATACTCTGAAAATGGAAAAAAAAAGAATATGAGGAAATTCTTAAACTCCACAATTTTTAGCTACTTTTTACAAATTATTTTCAACGGGCCCTTATCCTTCTTGGTCGACCTTCCTTTTCCGTTGTATATATACTTACGGTGCAAACGTAGAGATCAACGGACCCGAATATGACGCTCTTGATATGATTTGCGACAGAAGGCTATTATCAAAACACTGCAATATTATACTATATACGACTGCATGTGCACAGAAGTTCAATGTCTTATTATTCATTTTTTATTGTTATTCTCTATAATTTGATTTGATAGAGTCATACTGAAAATACGTGAACTTAACATTAAAATCGACAATTTAGTTAAATATCACCTTTCGTCCCTTTTATCTCCCACGCTATCGTTTTACACTCATATAATAACTATTTTAGAAATCATTGGACCTTACAACAGGTATATACCGGTGTATATATATAGGTAAAAATAAATATGGCGAAAAGACGAACTGTACGAATAGATATAGGTGTGTTCCAAATCACTCCGTGCACTTTACTAAGTGTATTTTTATTCGGATACGCATTACATTTCATAGGATTCTTTTCCCCCTTCTGGGTGATCGAAGGGTGTCACGAAATTGGACTGTTTTACAGCTGTAGTAACTGTTTGACATTGAATCACACAAGCAGTTTAAGGGGATGTTTTATTCACGATAGTCTATGTAAGTATTCATAACCTCTAAGTCTATTTTCAAGTATAACATTTCCAGCACACGTTGATGACTATTTCAAATCATTTACTTTCGATTTCGGTTGTGTAGACCGATTTACCATTTTACAGCTTTAGGAGGAAGAAAAATAGTCAGAAGTATGCATCAAATATAAGTATTATAATAAGAATCAAGGACGTATATGTTAGTTTACGTCCTTGCAAGAATATATAAAACAGATATGAATTTTCTTCATAAGTATTACAGGAAACCAACGGACAAGGTTTTAGCGCAAATAAGATAATATTCTCATGAATACTTAGAAATACCTAGTGAGTCTAAGATTACAATTTTTTAAAATCCAAAGAATTTGTAACTTTGCACATTATTTCACATAGGTAACCGTATAAGAAGTTATATATGGGTGCCAATCCGAGACAACTCTCGATCTACCCAAGTCACAATTTGTAAAACGTAGACTGTGTGTTTGTGTTATACTTTGTTTGTTTTTAGAGCAGGAGATTCAGAAGCTCCAACTTAATATACGACTACAACACCGTTGAAATGCCTTGCCCTTAGTCATTGTCATAACCTTTTTAGACAGAAAGGCAAAACATTAACATGAAGCATGATTGATTTCAAACTGAGTTTTAAAAATCAATTATGCATATGCAACATACTACTTATGATTTAATTTGTTATTTACTATTAGTTGAATTATCGACACATTCATATTTAATCTTTTCAATCTATAAGTAAATATTATTATACAACTTTTAGTTCCGCGGATTTGCGTGCTTTAACATTTAATTCGTGTATACAGTTAATATTGACACTTCGTAGCTTTTAGAACCTCGAAGAATGGATATGGCGTGCTTCTAATACATGACTCCAATTCCTTTATGCTGTAGTCAATGGAACTTCCCTTTTATTACTGTTTTCATTTCAAAGTCACGGTTAAAGAAAAAGCGATCGCATCAACATTTTACATTTACAAATGGTTGATGAACTTATGTTTTGTCATTGTACAAAGTCAGACTAATTTTAAAATTCGTTTTTACTAAATCCATCGGATGTGTACGAATTGATACTTTAGTCAAGGGAAACTGTGATGAATAATAATTGGCCTTGGCCTAGGTTTCAGTAACTGTTTCTATTTTTAGATCGGTACTTTGTGTCTTTTTACTTTAAGTTATTTTTTTTTACTTCGTCCCAAACTGACCATTCAAACAAATTTTAACTGACTCTACATTATGGTTTTTATGCCCCACCTACGATAGTAGAGGGGCATTATGTTTTCTGGTCTGCGCGTCAGTTCGTCCCGTTTCAGGTTAAAGTTTTTGGTCAAGGTAGTTTTTGATGAAGTTGAAGTCCAATCATCTTAAAACTTAGTACACATGTTCCTTATAATATGATCTTTCTAATTTAAATTTCAAATTAGAACTTTTATCCCAATTTCACGGTCCACCGAACGTAGAAAATGATAGTGCGAGTGGGGCATCCGTGAACTGGGGACACATTCTTGTTTACATTATAATTTAATATACATTTCATTTTTTATTTCCAGATCAGGAGGTGAATCTCTGGTTTCAGGTAATTTCACTTTTGTTCAACACTTTCCTGCTGGTTGTGTTAATAGTTTTCACACTGTGGCGTTTCTATGTTCGAGATGTGGTGGGTGACGGTACAGACTCAGGGAACCCATTCGACTACGACTGGCTCCATGAAATCATTGCAGGATGTATCTTTAATTTAATATATACAATTTCAGGTATGTAATTGATTTAATTTTACCACAGTCTGTAGTATAAAATATGATGCTAACTACTAGGTTATCTTTTAAAGTTTCAATTTTTAAATTACACTTACAAATGTAGGCGTCACCTTACGATATTAAATGACGAACATTCACCTAAATTCAAAGGGAAACAATGTATATCCAAACTGTTTGTCTTGTTTTCGCTCTTGTGTTTTTTTTATAGATAATGTTTGATACTGCACCATGCTCCGTGTGAGCCAAGTTAAAAAGTAAACAATAAACATCTTCTTTATCGAGAATTTCAGGCTATCAAACGAATGCAAAAAGGAATACTAGTAGTTATGGATTATCTTAAATTTTCAAGCTTTTAGAATATGCAAAGAGTTCATTACACGTTAAAACCAATTTAATGTCAATGTTTTTTTTAAAATCTTTTCCAGGATTATTAACTATTGTAGTTATGGATACTCTTAAATGTCTTAAATGTTCAAGCTTTCAGAATATGCAAAGAGTTCCTTAAACATTTAACCAATTTGAATATCAATGTTTTTTAAAAATCTTTTCCAGGATTATTAACTCTCATAGGATGTATTATACTAGCTACGCATCGTGTATCCCAGCTTTCATGGTCTTTTGGGCTAAGCTGTGCTGGAGGAATATATTCATTAATTATGGTATGCACTTAAAATATATAAATAAATGAGATGTGGCATGATTACCAATGAGACAACTCTCCACCATCCAGAGACACAATGGCATAGAAGTTAACAACTATATGTCACTATAAGCGTATGCCATTCAACAATGAGCAACACCAATACCACATAGTCAGCTTTAGCATATACCGAAATGGCAAATGTGTAATTATTCAAAAGAGAAAACGAACGGCCTGTTTTATTTATAAAACTATGAACGAAAATCAAATATGATACACAGCAACATACGACAACCACTGTATTACAGGCTCATGGTTTGGGACAGACACATTCAGAATGTGGTGAGGGTTATCTAGTTTTCTGATGTCAAACCTTCCCCTAATCTGGGATAGTGGTCTAACAGTTCAACAAAAGAACAAACCAATAAAATGTGTTGAACTCATCAGACTGAGTCGATACAGAACAGAAAAAAAAAACATTTAACAAAAACACACACCGGACGTGGCAGGGTATTTTTACATCCCAACATCAAAAACTAAAATAACAGATCTGAGGTTTACAAGTTTATCTGACCTGAAATGTAAAGGCTTATATTTACAGACAGTCTTATCCACAATTTCTTTCACTTTGCCTGTAGGGTTTCGTTGTATGTTATACAGTGTATTACATGATGTAAAATACTTACACGAAAAATACACACATGTTTTAATGAAACATTAAAGATTTATATTTTCAAAAGCATTAACTTTCCTAAATTAAGTTTCCCAATAGAGATATGGTTTCTACCACACAAAAAGAGACAGAAAACACTTAGTCTAAAGGAACAACATATAAATCGTAAGTCTATATATAAAAAAAACCTTTCAATACAATGGCAAAAACGACGTGACAATTTACAGCGATCTAAAAAGCATTGATATCTTGTATAAAGAATCGGTTTCGAACAAAGTTTAATGGTACTTTAAGTATAGTGTGACTGAATGAATGAGTTTTGTTGGCTATATGTCTAGTATAGAATATTGCATGCATATTCTGGAGGACAAACTAAGATTTTATAAAAGAAAGTGTAATGCTATTTGATATTTTTTGTCTATATTTTTTTTTATTTGCGTTGATGCACGCGAATAAAAATTATATACAGGTTCCCATCTTGTATTAAGTGGAATTTCTCCTTTTGTAGGTAATTCTGGCAGATATTGTAATTATTCAAATAAAGAGAGGTCGCTTTCATTTAAATGAAATAGTGGCAACTGATTCCGACCCAGAGGATGATTCAAAGACGCTTGATGTACATGTTCAGAAGCATGCGCAATGGAAACTTTCATTTAAAAGAGACTGTACTGTCTTAGTCTAGTCCTTATGCAGGACTGTATCAGTTTTATGATTCGCAGTTTTTCATTTTGTCAGTACCCGCACTGTAGTGAAACAAGATTGTGCTTTGAATTGAAAAATTGGACTCGATGTACGACTGTGATATTTTTTTTTTTCAGGATGAAATCAACAATCATTTACCGCTCATTTCAAAATGTGTTCTTTTTAGCTAAGCTTGGCCCGAAGGGGCCAAGCGAACTTTTCTCATCACTTGGCGTCCGTCGTCCGTCGTCGTTAACTTTTACAAAAATCTTCTCCTCTGAAACTACTGGGCCAAATTACACCAAACTTGGCCACAATCATCATTGGGGTATCTAGTCCGTCGTCCGTCGTCGTTAACTTTTACAAAAATCTTCTCCTCTGAAACTACTGGGCCAAATTACACCAAACTTGGCCACAATCATCATTGGGGTATCTAGTTTAAAAAAATGTGTGGCGTGACCCGGACAACAAACCAAGATGGCCGCCACGGCTTAAAATGCTTATGTTATAACTCAGAAACCAAAGCATTTAGGGCAAATATGACAATGGGTAAAATTGTTTATCAGGTCAAGAGCTATCTGTCCTGAAATTTTCGGATTGATCGGACAAAACAACCCGTTGTTAGGTTGCTGCCCCTGAATTAGTAATTTTAAGGACATTTTGCCGTTTTTTGTTATTATTTTGAATATTATAGATAGAGATAAACTGTAAACAGCAATAATGTACAGCAAAGTGAGACCTTGAAATAAGTCAACATGACCAAAATCGTCAATTGACTCCCGAAAAGGAGTTATTGTCCTTTATATAGTAAATTTTTAACAATTTTCATAAAATTTGTAAATTTTTACTTACATTTTCCACTGAAACTACTGGGCCAAGTTCATTATAGATACCTTTACAGAGGAAAAGTAAAACCTGACGTTTATGGTTTTTCAAGTTAGTCTATTTTGAAAAATAATGACACAAGCTCTTATAAGATATATATATATATCATACGTTACATAGTGTGTTAGTGACCTAATACGATATTATGGGGGTACTGGCCCATATATATCGTATTAGGTCACTAGCACATCGTGAAACGAATTTATCTTACCGACTATCTTTATTTGTGGTATTTTGACAAGCGTAGTGATTTTAAAGTCTTCAATACTTTTAAAGTATTAAGATCCTACTCACATTTTTGTAACATGTTTATCATATGTGTTCGGAGTGGAACCGATTCCCGTACTATTTTTTTTACGATCAAAAGTGCATATATGAAAATAAAGCTTAGCCATGTCTATTTTACCATTTTGATAACTTGGCGGAGAAGGGGCACAATTACTCTTGCTAGGCTCTATTATATTTTGGAATGCCTATGTTTTTTTTAGTAGAATGTTCATTTTTATCCTGCCTTGGGCAGTTCTTACAGGACATACCAGTAATTTCCTGCAAAAACCTGCAGCTCCTGCACTCTTTTCACTATTTAAAATGTATGAAAGCTGGTTGAAAAAAACAACAACTTTACGTCGTATTACTAAAGTCGTTCGTATACAAATTTACCAATTTTTAAGTAAGTTGAAGGCAGAACTATATTATTTATTGTATATATATATGCTTTGTTGTATAGTTTTATAAAACCAATATTTTTACATAAATTTTATTTATTTTTGTTTTATTGTCTTTATGTGAAAAAATTATATGACACATGTTTTCGGAACGACCATCACTAGTTACACATGCTTCTTAAAGTCTTGATCATCAAATACACAACACATTTTTGAATATCAGCACCAAAAGGTGCATGGTAGCTTGGGTCCGCCTCCGTGTGCGGGATTTAAGCAGATTTTAGGAACCAATGGTGGCCTGCTGACGTGTTACGCTCTTTGGTCGGGCTGTCTCTTTGACATATTCCCCATTTCTATTCTCAATTTTATTTTACTGTGCGAAACAACAGTTGTATTTCATTCCTAATTTAAAGAACAAATTGATTCATAGATATAGGAAGATGTGGTGTTAGTGCCATAGTTTTTTTAATTAACTCTCTTCATTTGTTTCCCTTTGTCCAGTTTTGCAAAGTACAACCCGAGTGTACCATCATCCCAATAAAATTGGTATAAATAGTACCTTTTGTACAGTCAAAAACCTAGTGCAAGCCAAGTTTTATAGTTTTTGGCTTTTAACACTAACATGATAATTGATCTGATAAAGTATTATCATAAGACGGTGTTTTATCTTCGTGTGACTTACTATAAAATCGTATTGGTTTCGAGGAATTTTTCTTGTCCCTTTTAATATATGTGTATGACTCTTAACCGCTTTAATTGGTTGCAGGGAAAATAATAACAGAGCATTTCTTTTTTAAGTGTTCATCGATTCATAAAAAAATCGTAAGGGTTCCTCGGAACCCAGTGCCTCGCGTTTTTTGCTGTTAGTCGCAGACTTACAAAAAAGAATTGGAAAAGAATATTAAAAGTTTTCCTTTAGATACTATCTTTTGATTGTAAGAAGCTTCTGTTCAATTTTGGGAAATATCCAGGATGGTTTATGAATCTAAGAAATCTTTTTAAAACCTTAACTGCAGACTGTATGTAATGTTAACTAGAACAACACTAAGCCCATTTACAAAGGGAAAGAGGGACGAAAGATACCAAAGGGACAGTCAAACTCATAAATCTAAAACAAACTGACAACGCCACAGCTAAAAATGAAAAAGACATACAGAAAAATAATAGTACGTATGACACAACATAAAAAACTAAATAGAAAACTAAAGAATAAACAACACGAACCCCACCAAAACCAGGTTTTCCGGAAGGGTAAGCAGATCCTGCTCCACATGTGGCACCCGTCGTGTTGCTTATGTGATTACAAATCCGGTAAATAGTCTAATTCGGTAGGTCATATTTATGAGAGGGAAGGGGATTGTAGTTACGACGTAAGGAACATGTCCGATATCATTTGTGAAACGGTTATTCCATAACGGTCAACCAACTCGTGATGGCGTCCGTAAAATTTACGAAGGGATGATTTCAACTTCACCATTTGGAACTCTTGGTTTAATAGCTTCCTTGTAAGCAGTAACCCTCTATCAAGAAAATCATGATAGGAAATGCAAGCACGGGAATATCGTATCAATTGGGAGATATATACCCCGTATGCAGGTGCTGCTGGAATGTTGCTACTTAGAAATGGAAAGTTCACAATTGGAAAGCTGAAATCATCTCTTTTGTCGTAAAGTTTTGTTTTCAACCGACCCTCATTGTCAATTTCTAGATGTTAGTCCGATATGAATTCGACTTAACTGTATCTGTAGTATCATTTATCTCCAGTTCGATGGGATAGATGCGTTCCACAAAGTCACCAAATTTTGAATTGTTTAGTGAAAGAACGTCATCTATATAGTGGAAAGTAGAGTTAAAGGATATTGCTAACTTCTTATCTTTTTTCCTAAGAAGTTCCTGCATGAAGTCAGCCTCATAATAATAAGAAACAAGTCGGTGAGTAGAGGGGCACAGCTTGTTCCCATTGGAACGCCGACAGTCTGTTGAAAAACACGTCCTCCAAACGTAACAAATATGTTGTCAATCAAGAAATTAAGCATCTTGATAATATCAGTTTCAGATAATTTTTTGTTTGAATCAGAGTGATTCTTTTCAAAGTAGGATTTATCCCTCCCTTAGACAAGATACTTGTATCTACGCTGGCGATTCTTTTTTATGAAACAAAGTAGTACCAACTCTTTCAATTGTCTCTTAGTTTGGAATGTGGAATACTTGTGTAAAGAGTAGAAAAGTCAAATGGTTTAATACTGTTACATGATGAAAGAGAGTTAGATTGTATGTAATCTAAAAGATCTTTGTAATTTTTAAGTATCCACATCTGATTCACGCCTCCTCTAGAATAGGCAGTTTCACAATAACTTAGAAGCCCGTCTTTGATTGCTGATAAAATAGATGTTAATAATTTAGAAAGAGGTTTCGTGGAGCACTTGGAAGACCCAGCAATATACCGTTGTTTGCAAGGACACTTAATATGTAGTTTAGGTATCCAATACAGTAATGGAAGATCCAGTTCTTCATCTTTGGTTGAAATTCCAAAGGAACACAAAACAGACCTATGATTATCCAGGATTTCCTCTTTGGTAAGTGTCGTGAGGGTATATGTTGAGTTTCCAAGTGAATTGTCAATAAATGTACCTAATGCGTTTATCAAGCAGTTAATGTAATGACTTTTACACACAAAAACGATGTTATTTGGGGCTTTGTCTGCGGGGACAACAACATATTTATCATGGAGGTCGGATAGGTGTTTAGCAACATTTGGGTCTTTAAAGATTGACGTAGCATTGGTGTTGATGGACCCATTCAGTTTCTTAATTATGATGTGTATCAACGACCTCACTGCCTTAATTCATTCGGATAGAGTGTCTACGTCTTCCTTCTCGAGCTTAGCTCATTGCCTGGCATAATCCTCGACTGAATCCATCAAAATTTTAAAGTTGTATTTCCAATTGATGGATTTAGGCTCACGATAATTCGGACCTTTCAATAACACATTTCGTAGAGAAGTGTTATTAACAATGTTAAGGTCACCGGTAATAACGTGGCCAGCAGGATTATATGTAAATTGGGAACTAGCACAAGTGCAATCAGGAGGTTTAGACTTTAAGTCGTCAATATCGAGATCCTGCAAAACGCGTTTGTAATTGAAAATTTTAGTTGCAATAGGTTTGGTATAGGTATAAGAATTTATTGGTACAGACTGGTCTTGGAAATAAGGAGGTATTTTCGATTGAACTAATTTATGATGAAGGATATTGCCTAGGTTGACGCCATCGAGACCTTTGTTGGCAAAGGAAAGATTTAAAAAAGATCTTATCTTACAAGTTATAACGGAAACTCAGGAAATAAATCTTTACACAATATCCTTTTAGATACTCAGTAGCGTTTTATCATAAACAAGCTTCTGTCCAAGTTTGTTACAAATCAAAGAAAGTTATCATAATTTTAAAAACTTTAACCACGGAATGAATGTAATTTTAACTGACAGAAAAACTAAGTTCATTTATGAGCAAAATAAGGATAAACAGGTTTTCTTCTTTTTACAAAATTTAATTTTGAATACTATCTAATGATCATAAACAAGCTTCTGTCCAAGTTTGGTAGAAATCCAGAATAAGCAACATATCCATAAAAATTAGGGTGTAATCCATAAAGAATATCAATCATCATTAAAAGGCAACAACTCCTACAAACGACGAATCGATTGGTTCAGTCATACAGGTATTTTTATGTCTTCTACTGTTTATTATTCCTGAAATTAACAGTTTCATTCTCTCTGTCATGGTTTATTGTAAGTTGATTGAATGGTTTCATCAATGTTGCTATTTTATTAGACATTGTATTGCTCATCATATTTGATGTTTTACAGCTAAAACCCAGGTGCTCCGCAGGGCGCAGCTCTAAGCCTCTATACGACCCCAGTGGTTGAACCCTGAACAGTTGGGGCAAATTTGGTCACAATATTCAAGCTTGTTTCTGTCTGAATTTGGATTGTGATCAAATTTTGACATAATATAGGTTTTTGTCACAAAATTAATGTGGTCAAAGAGCTTACAAAGATTGAAGATTTCTCCTTGAAACTTTTCAAAATTCGAAATTTGAAAAATTTTGAAAAAAAGGAAGCCCTTCAAAAAATGGTAAACAAAAAATCCCCCCCCCCCAACTTTTTGAAACCCCCTTGGAGCAATAACCCTTAAACTCGATCCCATGCTTTCCATTGCAGTATTGAACCTTGTAGTACAATTTCAGAGAGATCCATACACTTAAACACAAGTTATTGTCATAATTGTTTGGGAACTAGAAACATGCTTCTTTTTGGGCCTTTTTTTGGCCCCTAATTCCTACATATTTTGGACAATTAACCCAAAACTTAATCCCAGCCTCCCCTTTGTTATATGGTACAATTTCAGAGAGATCCATACAATTACACATTAGTTACTGTCTTGAAACTAGAAAAATGCTTGTTTTGACCCCTTTTTAGCTCACCTGGCCTAAAAGGCCATGTGAGCTTTTCTCATCACTTGGCGTCCGTCGTCGTCGTCGTCGTCTGTCGTCGTTAACAATTTTTCAAACATCTTCTCCTCTGAAACTACTGAATGGATTTGAATGAAACTTAGCATGACTGTTCCTTAGTATATCCTGCACAAAATGTAAATGTGCGCTTCGATTTTTGATCCGTCAAAAAACATGGCCGCCGTTACTTAAAATAGAACATAGGGGTCAAATGCAGTTTTTGGCTTATATTTCAAAAACGAAAGCATTTAGAGCAAATCTGACATGGGGGTAAATATGTTCATATAGTCAAGATCTATCAGCCCTGAAATTTTCAGATGAATCAAACCAACCATTGTTGGGTTGCTGCCACTTAATTGGTAATTTCAAGGAAGTTTTGCAGTTTTTTGTCATTATCTTGATTATTATTATAGATAAAGATAAACTGTAAACAGCAAAAATGATCAGCAAAGTAAGATCTACAAATAAGTTAAATGACCAAAATTGTCAGTTGACCCCTTAAGGGGTTATTGTCCTTTAATGACAATTTTTTACAATTTGTTCATCATATTTGCTAACTTTAAAAAATCTTCTCCTCTGAAACTACTGAATGGATTTGGTTAAAACTTAGCATGATTGTTCCTTAGGTAGCAATAAACAGTTAGGAAAAAATAATAAAATTAGCCCTTATGAATTTTACCATTCCCTTTTCATTGCTTTCTTGCAATATCAAGCTTACTGTTTGTGTCATATATGGGCATATGTATGTAATCAGAATCTTTCATAGATTTTATTTCCAGTATATAAAATGGTAAAATATAATTTCTTTTTGGTGTATCCATGGCAACAATCTGCATTTATTTGTTATAAAATATTGCAAAAAAAGGGGGGAAAGATGTCACAGATTTCCCCAAAATTTGACTAAAAGTAGAATTTCAATTGCTTGAAGTAATACCTTTTCTGAAACTGTGTACATATATCATTCAGCAAATCCAATGAAAATCATATGTCTTTCATCTCATTTTTTTGTAAAATTCGTCAAAAACTTCGTGTAGAAAAAGAGTGTTTGTAAACAGTACATTAATTTCTGGACCGATGGCCGGTCTAGCTATGAAAATACGGACTGTCAAACAGAAAACAGCCCATAAAACATGTAAAAAATAATCTTGATGCTCTTATAAACTACCTTTGAAGGCTAAATTAACACTCATCTGTCTAAAAATGAATTTTATTTCACAATAACTTTCCTATTTGAAAAATCCACAGGGGCCATAATGCGAAACTAAACTCCTAACTGTGTATTGCTACCTTAGATTATCCTGCACAAAGTGTGTGCTTTGATTTTTGATCCGTCAAAAACATGGCCGCCGTTACTTAAAATAGAACATAGGGGTCAAATGCAGTTTTTGGCTTATATCTCAAAAACGAAAGCATTTAGAGCAAATCTGACATGGGGTAAAAATGTTCATTAGGTCAAGATCTATCAGCCCTGAACATTGTTGGGTTGCTGCCACTTAATTGGTAATTTCAATGAAATTTTGCAATTTTTGGTCATTATCTTGAATTTTATTATAGATAAAGATAAACTGTAAACAGCAAAAATGATCAGCAAAGTAAGATCTACAAATAAGTTAATATGACCAAAATTGTCAATTGACCCCTTAAAGGGTTATTGTCCTTTAATGACAATTTTTCACAATTTGTTCATCATATTTGCTAACTTTAAAAAATCTTCTCCTCTAAAACTACTCAACTAAATTCAACCAAACTTCAACTGAATGATCTGTAGGGTGTATAAAATAAAGTTTGTGCTTTATTTTTTATTTCGTAAAAAAACATGGCCGTCATGGCTAAAAATAGATCACAGGGTAAAATGCAGTTTTTGGCTTATATCTCAAAAACTCCAGCATTTAGAGCAAATAAGACAAGATGTTAAAGTATTTATTAGGTCAAGATCTACCTGTCCTGTAATTTTCAGCCGAATTGGGTAACTGGTTTTTCAGGTATAATGCCCCTGAATTGATGATTTAAAGAAATTTTGCAGTTTTTGGTTATTATCTTGAATACTATTATAGATACAGATAAACTGTTAATAGCAAAAATGTTAAGCAAAGTAAGATCAACAAATAAGTCAATTTGACCCAAATTGTCAATTGACCCCTTAAGGAGTTATTGCCCTTTAAAGACTTTTTTCACAATTTGTTCATCATGTTGACTTACTTTAAAAAATCTTCTCCTTTGAAACTGCTGTATCAATTTCAGCCAAACTTTGGCTAAATGAGTTTTAGAGTATCTAGTATAAATTTTATATTTCATTTCCTTGTATGTCAAGAAACATGCTCATATGGCTAAAATAGAACATAGCAGAAAATGATTTTTTTTTGCTTTTGAAGAAAATAGGACGATTCAAAGAACATTTAAATAAATTGAAAAGCCAAAAATGATCATTGATGAGAGATTTAACCCAAAAAATTCAGGTGAGCGATTCAGGCTCTTGAGAGCCTCTTGTTTAAATTCCTAAACTTTGGCCCCATAACCCCTAAAATGAATCCAAACCTTCTACTTGTGGTTTTAAACATTGCAGTATGATTTCAAAGCAATTGAAATACTTGGACACAAGTTATTATCCTGAAACTTGAAAAATGCTTGTTTTGGGCCCCTTTTGGCCCCTAATTCCTAATCGGTTGGGACCATTATCCCATAAAATCAATCCCAAACTTCTGAGTCTGTTGCAATTTTATTGTAGCAATACTACAGAATTGTCTGGAATATTTCAATTTGATTAAATAGTTAAGTTGGTTTCAACAAACATTTACTGATCAACGACAATTTGCTATAAATCCAGGAGAGACCTTTTATAATTATTTCTATTCTGATAGAGCAGGGACATATAGATTCTACAACTGCAACAAGTATGTCACGATATTTCTCCACTCAAGACACTTAAATCTTAATATTTAAAGCGTGAGGCTTTGCCGAGCTTTTTAAATAGTTAAGATTTGGCTGTCGAGAGTCGAGAAATATAATACATGAGTTATAGTGGTGGATTCTGTTTCCCCTTATGATTTTTATCCTTCTTTTTCAAAGATTTGAAGAAAATTGTGTACTTTTTATGTGATATCATCAGTCATTGTTACCTTTTTTCATTACGTTACTAAAGGAAAATTCAGAAGAAACAAAGAAAATTTAACATCACAATAAAATTTCGACCAATCATTTGCTGAGAACAAATTTTTCACTTGAGATTAGAAATACTTTTCTCACACTGGTCAGGAAATGTGAAAATAGCATGAAAATTAGGGAAAGTGATTTTCTCTGTTGATTAAGAGGGGCAACAGATACCAGCGGGACATACAAATTCATATTACGAAAATAATCTGACAACGCCATATGGTAAAAAAAAAAAGTTTCTTAACAGTTGGTTGAGGTAAACTAAAGTTAAAGAACAGAAACATAAAATGCAGCAATTTTTCCATTTGTAAAGGGGCATAACTCTAGAACGGTTCTACTGACACTACCAAAATTCAAATTTGATCTGTATTTTGTGATTATCAGCATTGTTAGTAAGTTTCATAACATTTTGTTGAGGTATATTTTAGTTTGAGATACAGGGGTAAAACTTAATGCCCTCTAAGCTATGGAGGGGGCATAAAAAAAACTGCAATGGCCATCTATGAATTAGTTGATCACTGACTTTAAAGAAGGAAATACATTATGGCACATAATGTGGGAAGCAGGGTTAAAATGTGCTCTCTGCCTCATGATTGATTATTTGATTGTTGGTGTTTTAACCCCACTTTTAAGCACAACTTTTGAGCTATTTCTTGGCAGCCAGGCAGTTTTTATTGGTGAAGGAAGCCAGAAAGACTGGAGAAAACCACTGACCTTTGATAGGAAAACTGACAATCCTCTTCAATTAAGATTAGAGTTGAGTGCACCTTCACAGGTTGGATTCTATTTCACAACCTCAGTGTTGACTGGCTAGTGATTACAGTAGTTCAAATTCTTTGAGACCATGTGGCCACTGAGTCCCCTCCCCCAAAAACCCAACCTCATGAGCAAGGTAGATATAGCTGTTGGGTAAAAACTTGGTTGAATACTGCCTCTGATTAAAACAAATGTTAGACAAACCAGAGAAACCATGTATAAAGTTAACTTTTGACACGACGTCTGTCTATATCATGGTAATGCCACCAGTTTTATTCTATAAAGCAATTAATAACAATAATATTTAAAGATCTTTTATTCATCTATCTCACATTATGTTGTGAGAGAAAGACATCATATAACATAGTCAAGATGAAAAAAACATGTAAAACGATTACTTTAATTATAACCACTCATACAATGTATAATGATTGAAATGAAAAGTCATTTGATTTTCTGAGATACACAGCTATTATTTCCATCATTAAAAAAAAATGAAAAACATTGTAATAGAAATAATCGAATCATTTTTATTTAATAATTAAGCAATTGTTCCATTTTTGCTTTTAATTGTGACCTGGAAAAAGAGTTTATCTATGTTTCATCTTTTTATTTTTTAAAAAAGATTTTATAGATAGTTTATTCTATGTTTGAAATTGAGGCATATCTTATGTTTAATTTTCACATTTTTAAATTATCAATTATAATACTTTACAACTCAAAAATAAACTTTTTGTATCCAGCATTATGCGAATAGTACAATTTATAATTTGTCCATATACATTGTATATGGATTTTTAAAAAATATTTCAAGAAAACCAAAGTCATGAAAGCTCGTATTACAGATCCTTTAAACCTTTTCTTGATATGGAGTTCACAGCACTGAATGCGAATAGAGGTATAGAATTTAAAGCCACTATAAGGAGTAAAGCTAAATTTTGCACACACAAATCATAAAACAAAGAACATCACAAAAGGGCACATATGATTACATAAATTAACAAAAAAGTTTAAAATATTAATAACATAATAAAAATAATGAAACTCAATAATCTAACACAACATTGACCTTAATAAATAATTTTAACAAAAAAAAACCAACAACGATATATAGAACTATCTTAACATTTGCCCTTGAATCAAATAAATTAAAGAATGATCCTTTACTTAATCCCACAATAGACTATGAGGGTCTGGATGAAATTTAATAAATAGAGAAAACTGGCAAAAAAAAAGAAGAAAACAAAAGAGAGAGAATTGAGCAAAAAACTAAAGAATAAAAAAATGGGGTATTTATATATAAAGAATAAATTATAATTGACAAGAAAAAACAAAGAATAGAGAAAAATTGCCTATATAATAGTTTATTTGCCAATTCCTCTAATGACCTGTGTAAAGAGATAATTTTTTTAGTTGTCTCCCTTATGAAGGCCATTATTTTTTGTTATTTTCAATGGAGAGATAGCAGAAAGTGCATAATTACTTGTGGCTAATGTGAGTAACCGGAAGTTTTCAAATATTTTATTTGTATTAATTTGTTAAATAAGCTAAAATACTTTTGACATCATAAAAAGTTTTTCGCAATAAATACATCACTTTCAATTATTCATGATTTGCATTTGGCAAAGGCAATTTTGTCAGGTATGGAACCAGTTTACAATTGACAAAGGGAAGAAATTTGTTTAAAATGTGTGTAATAACAGAATCATATCGGTAAAAGGCAAATGGATCATTAGGAATAACGAAATGAAAACCTTGATCCAGACCCTCCATTGTAAATAAAAAATATAACAATTAATGAAGAAAATCTAAGCAAAGCCACAGAATAGTAAAAAAAAATTCAAGAAAAACAAAATATTCCCAAACTTAAGTTTAAATTCTGTTCAAACACTTGATAAATTATTAAATTTTTGGCTGGCTATAACATCAGCTTTGTCTAGGATCCAACACAAACCAAATAAATGTTTTTAAGTATTGCATCCCCATTGAAAATTCTATCTTAAAACTTAAGCAAAAGTAAAGCAAAGTATATAAAACATTATAGAGATTTACAGAAAGAAAGAAAACATCTAAGGAAGACAGTAAATAAATATAGAACTCTACAAAAACAACATGGATATGATAAGAGTTATGGTGATGTTTAAAGGATTGAAAGAAGAAAAGTACTATCTATTAATAATTTTTACCAAAAAAAAATGTTATTTGAATTTAACTTACAGTATGATGTATTTTTTTTTGCTGATGAACAAAACTTCAGACAGAAAGTTATTATAGAGTAATAAGTTATTTACATCATGTAATAAGTTATTACTATGAACATTGTCATATAATATTTACATCAAGTAATTAAGTTATTACATTGTAATAATATATATACATGTATTAAAGTATATTGGTTTCATTTTCAGATTCTAAAGGCCTGAAGGATTTCATTTTTAAGCACAAAGACGACTTAATCTACATGTACAACTTCTCCCAACACTTACATTATAAGACAGCAGAAGAAAGTTTGAAACTGTACCATTACTTCAGATAAATCATACTTTTGATACTAGTTTTTATCACATACAATAATGAATTTAACTATTGAACATTTTAAAAAGGATGTCTAAATCTTCATTTAGATGCAGTCCAAAGTTCACAAACTGCACTCAAAAATAAGTTTCAAAATATGTATATCTTTTTGACAGAATATTTATTTCAGAAGAAAATGCAGTTGATGTACCTTCATTTCAAGACAACATGGCTTTGAAATAAAAGAAGTCATATAAAGACTCTGAAATACTAATCTTTTGATCATTCAAGATTATTTATTTATATAGAAATAAAAGAAGCCAAATAAAGACTCCGAAATACTAAATTAGTCTAATATTTTGATCATTCAAGATTAGATTTGTAAAGAAATCAAAGAAGCCATTATAAAGACTCTCAAATAGTAATCTATAATTTCCAATTTGATATTTAGCCATTTACATGGTTTTAGATATGTGTTGCCACTATTTTTCTGAAACTGAATTTTGTTCTTCTCTAAAACACAACTATATGTCTACTTTCAGTCTAAGGCCATTCACAGTTTGAAGGACTGTTTTCAGAGTTATCAAATGAAAAGGGCAGAATAAGGATATGATGTCACACCTTTATTTTTAACACTTGCACAAAAATAAGACAAATTTTATACAATAACAATTTCTATTTTACAAGAATTTTCACTTTTAAATTATGATAATTTATACAATAACATAAGGCTCTATTTTACAAGCATATCTACTTTGAATGATGATAATTTATTATGGTTTAGCAACCTTTGTAAACTTATTTACATAAAAGACTTTTAAATCTGAATCACTATAAAAACATAATATGAACAGGCAGTGGACTGAGGACACTTTATATAGATATCCTAAAACATGTGAATCTTGCATACGTACAGAATCTGTGGAGATTTGAACACTCACAATCATGTGTAAATGCAGTTATGGAAATCACAAATTCATCTATCTATAATATCATGATCAAAAATCAAGATGAAAATAGCTAAATGGAGATAATTTAAATGCATTTATGGAAAATTGGCGAGTCTTAATTAAATGCAGCAATACTGTCTCATAGATTCCTATTTTTACATATCACATTACATATTTATATATGAATAAATCATGCATACTATGAGGTGGATATGTCTTTCTTAAATAAAAGAAACATCTGTTATATCCTTTAAATGAAAATAGAATAATGAAATTTTAGAGTTTACTTCAGAATTTTTTAATTAATTTGAAGGATTTATTTCAGATCATTTAAAGAAATGTTCATCCTTTTATTTAGAGAATGAAAGAGACGAAGTAACAAGTCATAAATATCAAATTTTGCAATCCCAGTTGATACGGAATGAAAAACAAACATTATTCAAAAATCCTTTTTTTTTACAATTCCATAATGTTTAATATTCTCTGTAGATAAAATTAATTTTTATTAACTTGCTTAACTTGGATTTTCATTCATCAATTATTGCCCCATACCAATAAAAAGTTCATAGCATTAGCCAGATAGAGCACACAAAATGTGGATGCATCTGTCATGTATGACAGGAAATAAAACAAACAAAATAACACCTTTTAGAAAAAGTCTATATTCTTCCTTAAAGACACAGAGACAGATTAACCTTATATTATAAATCTTCCATTTCATAATTCTGAATAACAATGTTTCAGACAATATAATATTTTTCCTATCTTCACAATACTGATTGTGATGGATTTCAAAAAATCAATATCAACATTATGCAAATTTCTAACATTATTTGTTTTATGATCAATAATTCATATGTTATTACCTTAAACAAAATATCATTATCACAGCTGTCCATCTTGTTTATTAGAAAAAGACAAAGTTTGAAAAAACCACTAAAAATATTGACAAAAAAAAAAAATAAAAAAAAAAAATAATTGTAACAGGTTATATATTTACAAACACTTTGTTTAATAAAAATACTGAAACTTGGAATTTTTTTGTATTAAATTCATCATATTAAGAGCTATAACCGAATAATAAGAACTAAACCGAAAGAATTTTTGAATAAGAAAAGTTCTATCATTTTTCTCCAGACAAAACTGAAGATGTATATTGAAGAAAAATAAGAAATAATCAATCATTTTGGAATGCAAAAACTGTCTTTAATTAAAAAAAATGTCTTTTAATGCATTCATATATGAAATAAAGTTCATCATGATAAAGAACACACTAGCACTAACACACAAACAAAAACATGAAATATAACACTTCAGCACTTGCACACAAACAGACCTATATCACTTGTTACATATATACAATCACAAATGTACATTATCACACACATATACTCAAACTAGACATTCAACTATATGCATAAGTTTTCATTGCACAAGTATTTTTTTCTGAAAATAAGCTTAAATTTGCCTTTGTATTGCAAATCTTATGATATTACTCTAGATCATTTTTTTTTTAAAACAAAAATAATGTTTGACTGCCATTTTACACAACTTCTAATCTAATGGAAAATTTACGGACTAAAAATGTCTTTCCTTCACATTATAACAAAACTCAGAATACATTCTACTTCTTAATCTTCTGCAACATTTAAATTGCAACAATATTGAAAGCCCATTTTATTATCTTCCTTTGTGAGATCACAGTCTGTTAACAAATTATTCCCTCATCCAAGTAGCACCGAATGTTATAACTAAGTATGTACCATCTTCAATTAGTTTCATACGTTGTTAGAAGTGCAGCATCTACTGGTTCACAACACGATGGACACGTAAAAGATCTCATTAACCAGTCATCTATACAGTCTTTGTGGTACACATGCATACATGGTAAATAGCGTAAGGCTTCACCCATAACAAACTCACACATACAAATTGCACACCTACAAATGATAATCAAAATTATTTTACTACATGTATATGTAAATTAAATTTGCTTCATATATCAATTCGGGTCTGTCAGGTTCAGAAAAATGTAAGCTTTACTCCGGCACATGAATGATCTCAATAAGTTAATCAGTCAACAATCTTTTCACTGGATGGCCTATTGAAGTGTTAATTTTTTTTTTTATTGTCTCCGATTTGTTCTTTGATTTTCTTCTTATCTTGCAAATGACCTTTTTTGTGAGGGCGACTGGCTGTCCACTAGTGTAACATATGATTAAGGATTTAGTGAGACAGAAAAGGGCAAATGTTGGACCCCCCCTTTATTTTGGTCTACCAATGCTTTTGAATAGGGACATATGGTTTGAACACCCCTTTTATCCTGGGTTGGACCCCCTTTTGAAAATGACTGGATCCACCCCATGGTTTGTATTCTTTAAGCACACCATAATTTAACTAATTTAATAAAATAAAAAGTTTGTTTTCATTCCATTCCATATTATCAAATTTGTTGACATTAAAAAATACAAACAGTAGAATGTGCTGTGATCAAAATGATAAATATTATCCTATTGCATAAGTTTAAACTTTTAAAGGTCACATCTGTGGGAAATTCCTACTAAAAGAATATTCTTACAATATCAGTCCTTTAAAAAAAACGAAACATTTCTTAGTGCACAGTCACTCAAACTTCATCATTTTAACCCCTACCCTATTTTTATAATCATTTTCTTTTCAGTACTTTTAAGGACACAATGTCTTTGAAGTAGACTATGGTAATATAAATTACCTATTTTTAAAATCCTATTTTTTTTCATCATGTGACAGTTAAAAATATGAATATTTAAAAATAAATTACCTATTTAACATCCTAATTTTTTTTCATCATGTGACAGTAAAAAATATGATTTTTTTTTTTATCATCATGTGAGATTGACAGTAGAATATGAATATTTTTTTGTTGGCCTTTAAAAGTTAAAATTATTTAAATCATTTACAAAAGAACCTTTTAAAGCACTTAATATGATGGGGCGGCCTAAACAGGAAGTTTTGACAAAATAATGTAAATGAAACAATACATAACTAATTCCTGTTTACTATATGAGTATTTCCTTATGATAATAAGTAGGTCACATTAAAGTGCTTAGTAAAGCTAGATTTAAAGATAGTTAACCAAGCGTATTTTCTTCAACCTGTCTACATACATGGAAATATAAATAATGTATGTTTATTTATGGTAGAGAAAAGGAATATAAATCAATTGAACTCTTTTATGACTAGTTACACAAAATCAATAAATCATTAAGTATATACTTTTCAAACTAATTAGGTAGACAGTTTCAAAATGTGATAGAAACTAAATATAATTTAAGCTATAAAAGATTATTTTAAAGACTTAAATCTGTATAAATAAATGCAGACCAAAACTAGCAACTCTTTTCAGAACAAATAATACAATATCGTAAACATTTTCAATAGTATTTTGTTTTATAAAAATCAAATCCTAAATCTTTTAGACTATTAAATGTAAAACATAACTTAAGAATATAAAATACTAAGCAAAATGCTAGTCTGATATTACCCTGACCTGATCTCCAACCACTGTTTTGCCAGAAAATAAGTTTTTTACAAAAAAAAGGAGCTTGCAGCCAGACATTTTTGGTACATTTACATTGTACCTTTTAGTTTTGTTAGCCTCAAGCTATTTCAGCCAGTAACCATGGGGAAATCACTACTTTAATATTCATACACATATTAAAGAAATGATAAGGCACATACACGTACATACAACAAGCATGGTAAGGTAACCACTTAGATAGTGACACCCATGAATAAATATCATCAACTTACTCTTTTCCTCGTTTACTACAGCCATCATAAACTCCTGTAGGTAAATGACTTATTAGACCTAATCGCTGGGCAATCTTTATCTGTTCATCTTCTGTAAGCATATTAGCTGGCCGACTGACATTGGGTGATGGATAATACACTGGAGCTCGCTCCTGAAATATCCAAGACGTAAGTTACAAGTGTTAAGAGCTGACAGAGCAGTTGATGAAAGCAGAAGGCCTATGTATAATTACATGTACTTCTTTGTTAGTCTTGTAGTATATATTAATTTTAGTTTCTTGTGTACAATTTGGAAATTAGTATGGCATTCATTATCACTGATCTAGTATATATTTGTTTAGGGGCCAGCTGAAGGACGCCTCCGGGTGCGGGAATTTCTCACTACATTGAAGTCCTGTTCGTGACCTTCTGCTGTTGTTTTTTCTAATGTTGTCCCTTTGACACATTCCCCATTTCCATTCTCAATTTTATTCATGTCATGAGAGTGGTTTATTAGAGCCAAAATTAAATCACTGCAGATTCCTTATTGTCAGTTATTGCCATGGCCATGAATTTCTAGTCAATAAACATTTAGGAAATTCTTACTTAAGAGGTCCTGATACCTAAAAGGGGTTAAACTTACTTACCAATACCCTAACCTGAAAAAATCCTTATATATCTGTATTTATGTCCTGTGTAAACTTATCACCTTTCCTATTTTATTTACTTTTGATTGACTTAAAATTAAATAATTTCTTTTTGACTTAAAATATTACAGTACTTAACAGAACTTAATACCAGAAGATCTTGAAAGAGAATTAGAAATATATCTTAAGTGTTTTGTTATATTGTTTGCAGATGACACTGTGTTGTTGGCTGAAACAGCCTAAATTAGTCATCTTAGTGCCATCTTAATCATTATACTGAACTTGAAGGTGAAATATACAATAACCTTCATTTACCATGTATATTTTTGTAGTCAGATATGTCATGTACAAAAAATGTACATGTATATAAAATAACTTTATAAACATACGCTCTGTGAACATGGTGAAGTTTTTAAAACTGAACCAACATGAATTTTAATATTATGCAGAAACATTCATTGTTTACAGGTCCATGTGTTTGTGTGTGTCACTGTTCTAAAAATAGGTCACAGACTGTCTTTGTTGTCAAGATCAGCTGATCATGGGGTACATTTATTATACAAACACTAACATCAGCTAAGACATTTTCTTTTAAATATACCCCAACTATACATTTAATTCTTATATTACTGAAAAGTAAATGTTTTTTGGTTTGAGTACATTTCTCATGATGACAATAAAAAGGAAATATTTACCTGATATGGTGGTGGAGGTCCAACTGGAACAGGAGCTGCCTGCTGAGTACCATCTTGGCTGTCATTGTCATGTAACAGCGTAATATCGTCCGTACTAGGTGTTTTGAAACAGTTGCCCATTTCTCACAAATTATTTATATATCAAAGAAGGGTATTTAATCGGTCATTGTTGACGAAATTCTGCACCATAACATTAACCAAACAACATCAATATTTTTTATCCTTCCACATTTGTTGACGTAAATAAAAGGGATTATTTTTTTTATGACAAAGAATTTATGGATTTTATTTTGAATATCTTTATTGTTAAAATTAAATTTTGAACAGTAGAATTACAGGAAAAATATTGAAGATTTTTTGCTGTTGTTGTTGTCAATAAGAAATAATATTCATAGCGTATGAATATGTGTACTTTCATTTTAGAAAAATAAAACGCACACGGGAAAGCAATTTTATTAAAAATGATCTTAAATCAGTAAAAGTTTTCGGTACCACTGTTTAAAAAAAAATTCTTGCTTTTGGAAAACATGCTTTACAGTAAAAATCATAACATTAATATGTTATGCGTGAATGATGCACTTACGCTGCATGTAAGCTTCTATGGTACTCTGATCTACTTTCATTTTGTCAATTTTGCAAGTTGTTCAGAATAACAAACTGAATAGATATAATAATGTCTTAAGCAAATCATCTTTAATCAGCTGGTAGTAGAATATGGAAGTAACAGACAAAATAGAATGGTAACATGCTATATTTTGTAATTATACATTGGATTTTTTTGTGATCAATTGATCTGTTGATACAAATTTATGTTTTGTTTGCTTGCTGTATTTTTTACTCTCTACACATTCCATGGGAAAGCATATACAAGACAAATGCTATCTTATGATCTCTCTAAATTATTTTTTTTATATTAGGTGTGGCTGTGGCCTCGCCAGATGCATCATGTCCAGCTTTTAATTTATCCAATATGCGTCTATCAGTGGCAGATCTGAAAATTTTAATAAGTGGGGGCCAACTGACTGCCTAAGACATGTAAGATGGGGTTCGCTCTGGTCATGCTTCAGTGATTCCCTGTATAATCAACCAAATTTTTCAAAGAGCCCCCTAAATCTGCCTCTGTCCATGAATGGTTTCTATGTAGCTTTTTGTGATTTAAGGGTCAGTTTGTCTGCAGAGAACAGACTGTTTTTGTTTTGTTTTTTTCACTTCAGTTAAGATCTCAAAGCAGAAATAGACTATTTGTATAATTATTACCAAAATGTGTGACAATTTGGGAATTTGTAAACAGGAATATATTTTTGTTACTCAATTTCAAACAAAAATTGCTAAGGATTACATTTGCATATGAAACAGTATGATATGTATTATTAAAAATGCATCCTAGTTTCATACACTTTACAATGTATTGGTGGTGCTGAAAAAATATCATTTTGCAATTTTTTGAAATGATTAGTTAACATGCTAAAGGTACTTTTTTTAATATATATATTAACTTTCAATATTAATCCATTTAACTTAACATTTTCATTTTTGATTTTAAACATACTTATTTAACATGCTTAATATATTTGAATAAGAAAAAAAATTGAAAGAAAATATTATTTTAACATAAATGTACATTTTTAAAAAGATGAACAAGCACATACAATCATAGAATGACAATTTAGCCAGGTCTTTATATTTCAAGACATATATAAAAAAGTAACATTCAAACTAGTGGTTTATACAAATGCATAACATTATTTTAAAATAGTATAATATTAGCATAAAGTTTGATTTATAATTTATTTTTTAGGTCAAACATCTTGCTTGAGTATCTTCCAGCAGGTGTTATATTTGAGATCTGCAAACATTTGACTTGGCAAGATATTTTCCACATTAGTCAGACATGTAGGAGATTTAACCAATTGTGTGATAAAGCAACTATATGGTAAGTCAAATATCATTTTAGTTTTTTACCAGTAACACTGATTATCTGTAAAGGTGCTACATAACACTACAGGGAGAAAACTTTGTAAAAATCAAATGAACATTTAAATCACATTCCCTAATAATGGTTAGGAAATATCAAGCTTCTCAAAATAAATCAAAATGTGTGCTTGTAAAACTGCTTTACACCCAATGACATTTTTTTGATAAAGTGTGTGTTTCAAGTTTTTTGGATTTTTTTATATTTTTGTCAAAGGGTCAAAGCATATATTTTGTCAAATTTAAGAAAATTAAACAAGGCAAATTAATTTTAGTCAAGGTGTTTGGTACCGCCTTAATCTATCGGTACATGCAATTGAAACATTCATACGTCATGCTACATATATTTATCTCTTATATGTTTTAAAAGATGATTGGTGGTAATGAACATTGTTGAATTCACAGTTTTTCAAATAAAGAAATTTTGTTTTAAAACCCTTACTTTGTTCCCTATGAGAAATTTTGTTTTAAAACCCTTACTTTGTTCCCTACGAGAATTTTTGTTTTAAAACCCTTATTTTGTTCCCTATGGTATATCTGACCATAGATGGTTTTATATTTTCTTTTAAACAGTGTTAAAGAAGGTTTTTGTATTTTGTCAGTGTTTTATTAAATTGTTCTATTTTCCATTGCAATATATTGACATAGAGTATCCTCAAAGAAGATTAGTCTAATAAGCTTAAATAATGTTGTGTGTGTATTGTTTGTGTATTGTGTGCAATATTTTTTTTCCTAGAACAACAAATGTTTATTAGGTTTCCAGATTAAATTTATAGATATAAATGGTACAGTTTAGCATGATGATAATTTCATGTTAGATATTATTGCTGTATTCTAACTCCAGGTTAATACTTGCTATCATCAGGTCAATTATGTTGTACTTCACAATGATCTCATAGTGTCACAGAATAACTAACTATATTTTTTCTTCTATAATTGTAGGAAAAATGCATCAAATTATGCTACTGATTGATTTACTCCAGCATTAGCACTTAAAACATGGATTCATTTATTTTCGTGGATATTAATTCCTCGGGAATGTGGAAAAATTTTGTTTTTTGCGGATATCCATTTTCACTGAACTAGTACACATTTTTATTTAGGGGCCAACTGATGCCCAACTTCAGGGTGCTGAATTTTCCAATTGGTGGCTATCAGCTGTTATCTGATCTTTGGAAAATTGGTGGTGTTGTTATCTATTTGACATGTTCCCCATTTCCATTCTCAATTTTGTCATATTTTATGGTTTTGCCAAAGTCTGAATACAAACTTATAGGAAATTTGTACTGCATGGAACAATTCAATTAATTGGTTTATGGGTTTAACCTACACTCAATGTAAATCCATGTAAATTGGTTCCAACAAGTAATAATAAATCCACATCAATCTTTACTTTTGATTCTTGACTTATATTTATGATACTTGTTATTTATATTTTTGTCTCATAATTTTGAACCATAATCTATTTTCAGGCTACAGTTAAAATCTCTAGATTTCAGTAAATGTATGATTCCTTTAGACTTTAAAGTTCTAGATGTTGTCAAAAGATGTCCTCAAATAGGTAAATATCTTTTCGCGATTTGTATGTTTCCTAAATACTGAGGAAATAAGATTTACAATATGTAAGTAACATGTTTTAATTTAGAATAAAATGTTTCTCTTTAAAATTTCATTGGAGTGTTAAATTGTCAGCAGGACATTCTGTCTGAAGCAGAGTCACTAGATATTAAAAATGTTTGCACTATCAATGCTTTTATAAATGTCTAAAACTATATAATAAAGCATTCAGTCCTTATAATTACATTTTTATGCTACAATGTTGAAATTAAGAGTTAAATGATTAGCATATATTATTAACATCTTTTGATTAAAAAAAATATTTGAATTACTGTAAATTTAGAAAATACTGCATGCATTTATTAATACAATATTTTATAAATGGACAAAAATGTCAGATCAATTATTGCAGTTGTAGGAAAAATTTGCATACAATATATGTCAGATATCAGAATGACAGTTCTTGTTTTTACAACATTTAGACAGTCAAATTTAATTCACATTTATTAAAACATGGCAATAGACAATTTTTGAGTTAAATTCATTTACGTCAAAAACTTTGGTTTTAGTAAACATCATTTGTGCCTTTAGAGGCGTCATCACTTCCGATACAATGTTGAGTGAGTAGATAGAAAACTATATAGCTATATTGCACGAATTATTTTGCTAATTGAATTCTCATAATTGTCTTTCAGCACTGCTGTTATTAGGGAATTGTGATTAAGTACCTACTAGTCCAAATAATTATGACGTCTGGGAAGGCTATTTTTTTTTCTGGGACGCCGTCATAATTATTTGGACTTAGTACCTACATAACAAATATTATTTCTAGTTTATCCTGCACAATGGCAATCACTAAGACGCTTGATGAACATTTATAGTGCAGGGATACAGGCAATCCCCTCTATCTGGTAAATGACATCATAAAGGTGTGCATAATTGTCTAGATTTTCCATGGACAGACAAATTTGAAAGAGGTCTATTAATTCTGAATTTACAGTTGTGTGACTTATTTTAACATAATTTTATTTAACAGGATTGTTGAAGTTGACTAATGTGGTTTCATCAGAGAATTCACGAAAGTTTAGGGAAGAGCAGACAACTCCTGCTGACAGATTTCTTCTGAAAGTCTTACGCCATTGTCCAAGTCTATACACAATGGACCTGTCAATGGTAGAATTAACTGATAATTCAGGTAATAATTTACTGAAAGTCTTACGCCATTATCCAAGTCTATACACAATGGACTTGCTTATGGTAGAATTAACATATAAATCGGGTAATACATTATTAATATTGAGAAAGGAAATGGTGAATGTGTCAAAGCGACAACAACCTGACCATAGAACAGACAGCAGCTGAAGGCCACCAATGAGTCTTCAATGTAGCGAGAAACTCCCACACCTGGAGGCATCCTTCAGCTGGCCCCTTAAAGAAACTAAAATTAAAAATCACAAGACTAACAAAGGCCAGAGGCTCCTGACTTGGACAGGTGCAAAATTGCAGCGGGGTTAAACATGTTTATGAGATCTCAACCCTCCCCCTATAACTCTAGCCAATGTAGAAAAGTAAACACATAACAATACGCAAATTAAAATTCAGTTCAAGTGAAGCCCGAGAGCCCATTATTAACTATTACTTGAAAGGTCAGGTGACTATTGAATTCTTGTTAGAGTCAGGATAAAGATTTTGCATTCCATAAGAAATAGACATGTACATGTTAAACATATTTTAAATGTACTGACTATGCGGTATGGGCTTTTCTCATTGTTTAAGGCCATATGGTTACATGTACCTATAGTTGTTAATTTCTGTTTTATTTGGTCTCTTGTGGAGAGTTGTCTCATTAGCAATCAAACCACATCTTCTTTTTTATATCACAGAAAAGATCAGGAGTCGATTTCACTAAAAAAAACTTACGACTAAGAGTGGTTGTAAGTCATGAACAGTTCAGTATATTTATGATCAATCTGAGTTGTAAGTTTTTTTTTGTGAAATTGACTCCTCAGTTTTCCAAGTTATAATAAGTAAACCATTTGTAAAATATATAACCTTTTTATCATTTTTTTATGGTTTAGACTTATAATTTCATATTACATTTTATCTGATCATAGAAATGTAAATTGACCACTATTTATTTTTTTACCTTTTATATTGATTTATTTTAAGTACCCTTTTATGTCCCAGACAATTTAAAAACTACTTTTTTTTTCAGTGAATGCAATATGTACCAAATGTGAGCAGTTGCAGAGCTTCACTCTAACAGACAATGACTTCATCAGTAATGAAGGAATTGTAAATCTACTGTCTTATCTTCCACAACTAAGTCAACTTCATATTATTAGGTATGTAAATAGATTATCTCCCTGATTTTTTTAGGAATTTTTTTTGCCATCAACTAGATTTAAGAAGAAAGACAAGTTACATATCATTGAAACACTACACATAAAGTAAAAATGAACATGAACATGGCAAATTTATTCAATAATTTGACTTTTAATTGCCTTATCTTGAAACCATGACATATAAATTTATTTTATAAATGAAATGTTAATTGCTGCTGAAATTTACCTTTAAATAATAAAACTTTTATCTATTTCTTTTTCTGCCATATTTACCTAGCTCAGCCATTTTGACTTATCAGTTTTCAGCAATCTGTATTTTTCATATGTGACATAAATTGTCCTTTTGTCAACCACATAAAGCTCTGCCTTCATTAGCCTTGAAACATTACTTCAGTTAACTTTCTGGATATATATGGGTATCTTTGTTAAAAATGTATATTTAAAGATACCATCTATCTGAAAAATCATTTGAAAAGTTGATTGTACTTTTTAGCTCACCTGGCCTAAAAGGCCATGTGAGCTTTTCTCATCACTTGGCGTCCGTCGTTGTCGTCGTCTGTCGTCGTTAACAATTTTTCAAACATCTTCTTCTCTGAAACTACTGAATGGATTTGAATGAAACTTAGCATGATTGTTCCTTAGATTATCCTGCACAAAGTGTGTGCTTCGATTTTTGATCTGTCAAAAAACATGGCCGCCGTTACTTAAAATAGAACATAGGGGTCAAATGCAGTTTTTGGCTTACACTCAAAAACGAAAGCATTTAGAGCAAATCTGAGATGATGTAAAAATGTTCATTAGGTCAATATCTATCAGCCCTGAAATTTTCAGATGAATCAAACAACCCATTGTTTGGTTGCTGCCACTTAATTGGTAATTTTAAGGAAATTTTGCAGTTTTTGGTCATTATCTTGAATATTATTTTAGATAAAGATAAACTGTAAAGAGCAAAAATGATCAGCAAAGTAAGATCTACAAATAAGTTAATATGACCAAAATTGTCAATTGACCCCTTAAGGGGTTATTGTCCTTTAATGACAATTTTTCACAATTTGTTCATCATATTTGCTAACTTTAAAAAATCTTCTCCTCTAAAACTACTCAACCAAATTCAACCAAACTTCAACTGAATGATCAGTAGGGTGTATAAAATAAAGTTTGTGCTTCATTTTTTATTTCGTCAAAAAACATGGCCGTCATGGCTAAAAATAGAACACAGGGTAAAATGCAGTTTTTGGCTTATATCTCAAAAACTCCAGCATTTAGAGCAAATAAGACAAGAAGTTAAAGTATTTATTAGGTCAAGGTCTACCTGTCCTGAAATTATCAGCCGAATTTGGTAACTGGTTTTTCAGGTATAATGCCCCTTAATTGATGATTTTAAAGAAATTTTGCAGTTTTTGGTTATTATCTTGAATATTATTATAGATACAGATAAACTGTTTATAGCAAAAATGTTAAGCAAAGTAAGATCTACAAATAAGTCAATTTGACCAAAATTGTCAATTGGCCCCATAAGGAGTTATTGCCCTTCAAAGACTTTTTTCACAATTTGTTGATCATGTTCAACTGCTGTATCAATTTCAGCCAAACTTAGGCTAAATGAGTTTAAGAGTATCTAGTATAAATTTTATATTTCATTTCCTTGTATGTCAGAAACATAGCTCCTATGTCTAAAATAGAACATAGGAGAAAATGATTTTTTTTTGCTTTTGAAGAAAATAGGACGATTTAAAGAACATTTAAATAAATTGAAAAGCCAAAATAATCATTGATGAGAGATTTAACCCAAAAAATTAAGGTGAGCGATTCAGGCTCTTGAGAGCCTCTTGTTTTTAATCTACTTTATTTTACATTACAGATGCACAAATGTGATTCCTATGATAAAACACAAAGATGAAGGAAAAGTTCTGGCTCTGAAGGATATAAGGTAGGAACAGTCTGTGATCAACATAAAAATAAGGATATGAATTATGATTGCCAATGATAACTATTCTAAAGTAGGTCTCATTGGGGTCTAAGCGTGACGTGGGATTACCGATTTTTTGTAAGTGTGACACGTGAAAGTCAAATTATTGTGTCCTGAAAACGGGATATGAGTTCTTTTGGGACCCGGGAAATGACAAAAAAATGAGAATTGCTTACGTATATAGTATACAGTAAGCAGGATCTGGGATTGGAACCCCCCTATGAGACCCCATCTCAAGGGTCGACATGTAAATGACATATAGAAATAAGAACATGATGTACAATTGCAAATGAGACCACTCTTCACAAGAGAACAATCACCACTGAAATTAACAACTACAGGTCACTGTATGACCTTCAACAAAGTGTAAAACACATACAGCATAGTCAGCTATAAAAGGTCCTGAAATGACAAAAGTAATATGAGTTAACTAACAGCCTGATTTATGTACAAAATAATAAATTAATAGCAAATATGATGTACAGCAACAAACAAATACCACTGAATTACAGGCTCCTGATTTTGTTTTGTGCTATGATTATAAAAAGATAGCATGTTAAAACCTTTAACTAGGGCTTCTTTGTCAGCTGTTGCACATAGAAAATTAATTTGAGGAAGATAAAGATAACATTTGAGTTTTACATAGCATTATAATTTAACAGAATTACAACTAGGATTTTATTGATTATTTTTTTAAAAGAAATGGAACTCATAGATAGTATTTCTTATGGAACTCATAGATAGTATTACTTATTTATAAAAAAATACACTTACCGGTATGGATTTTATTGATACTTTTACAGAATTTGAACCCATGAATTGTATTGCTTAAATAATAAACTTACTAGAGGGATTGTTATATTTCAGAATAGAGTCCTGTGAGTTATTTAAAGCCAATGTATCCACATTGTTAAAAAGTTGTGTACAATTAGAACATCTATGTTTGATTGATAATGTAGTTCTACAAGGATTCCCTAACAGTATACCAAATGTAAGTATGTGTAATATTATGCCCCAACTTTAAAAAGGGCATTCTTGGCTTCAGATTCAGGAAATGTTTGATAAATTTTGTCTTGGCCCCAACCTAGGATTCAATATGTTCTGTAATCCAAAGTTGCCAATGATGATATTGAAGTCCTGGATATCAACACTTTCTGGATTATGGATGCCGTCCAAAGTTTATTTAAGTAAATGTAGGGTATTCAGTAAAGTAAAAAGAGCCTCACCATGCACAAAACGCCATCTTGTCTCTACAAAATGTCAATCACTAAATGTTCCCAAGTTAAAACAAGTTTTGAATACTAGAGACTAATACAGATCTGTCATTAATATGATTTAAAAAATTGCAAAGATCTTAATATTTCTGTAAACAGAAGTTGTGAATTGATATGCATGTCCCATTAAAATGTATTGTAATATATAATGACAGCTCAATGCAAAAACAAAATTGCTACTTACTAAGAAATAAAGATTAAAAATTACTTTAAACTTGGCAGTTACACTGTGCATGGTTTTGATTTCCTGCAATGATGATGTCTTTAATGTAACTAAACATGTGTGCAGAATTCTAAGGCTTAAAAACAACTTATTTGGAAACATATGCTCCGTTAATGATTGACTCCATATACAGATAGCAAAAATAAGTTCATACTGATTCAAAGTAAAGAGTGAAGCTTTTAAACTTATAACATAAAACTTTGACACTAAATTTAAATAATGTATAGAAATGCTGTTACTGACACATACTTATATTACATTTCAGACAGAAAAGAGTGGTATGAATACTTTAAAAACATTGAAATTATATTCTCAGCCAGGTATGTTATTTATATATCAATATACTGTAAATTTGAAAATTATAACAATGTTTTGATTATTGCGAAAAAGTGTAACAGTGTTATAATCGCAATAGTTTGAACTTGCATTTTGAAATATTGTATGTGAATTAAATAGGATTTTTCTCAACATCTCAAAAAATTTAAATCTCAGTTTGGTATAAAATGACAAAATCGCAATAAATTTCTAAATTTACAGAATACAGTCTATACACAACTTAAGTTTGTTTGTTGTTTTTTGTAACTTTCACATGACTTCCCTCCACCAACAAAAAAAACCCCTACCACAACAACAAACAACAAAACAAATTCAAACAAACCTGCAATCAAGCCAAAAACATTTTTGAAATATAAAAAATATATAAAAAGAGACAAAAGTTAATCTAATGAAAGGAGAAGTTGTCTATAAATCAATGTGAACAAAAGGACATTTTAATGTCAGTAAACAGTTTATATATAATTTGTTTAGGGGCCAGCTGAAGGACACCTTCGGGTGCGGGAATTTCTCGCTACATTGAAGACCTGTTGGTGACCTTCTGCTGTTGTTTTTTTATTTGGTCGGGTTGTTGTCTCTTTGACACATTCCCCATTTCCATTCTCAATTTTATTCATTATATGTATCCTTATGTCATTTCTAATTCACTAAGACAAGGTTAGAAAGAATTAATCCGACATTGCTATAGGTTAAAATTTACAAAAAAAAGTATTTGAGCATTTAAGGTCATCTGGATAAAATTATGTACAGAAACTAATTTTTTGATTTCTTTCACAGATATGAGAGAAGTAAATTTTGAAAAGATGGAGCAATTAGAGTGTTTAAAAGTAAAACAATGTCCGCATTTACTTCACGTAAATATGTGGGCCCCAAAATGTAAGTTCTCATTTATAATTTTGAGTGAAATTCTATACTGCAATGTAAATCATTATTAATTTATTGTTTTGTCAATTTAACATACAATTTTCAACCTAGATTTTTGAAACTTCACAGGAAGATTGCAAGTATGTTGAAGTTATGCACCAGTTATTGTGGAATTATTAGAGAAAACTTTTCTTTTTTCCATTCTTTTGAACTTAGTCTTAATGAGGGGGGATAGGAGGGGTCCTGATCCTGAAATCCCGGACTTAAAAAAACGAAATCCCGAGGTCCTGAATTTAAATAAAGTAAATCCCGACCTCCCGAAATCCGAAAATAAGGATTCCTGGATCACAAAAGGGTCAATCCGGAAATCCCGAGCTTAAAAAGACCCGATCCTGGAGTCCCGATAAAGGTCCTATCCCCACTCTTTTATCAGCAACATTTTTAAATCAAATCCTACTACTACTACAGTTTTCATGTCAAGATGTGCACCTGCTATAATGGAATTGTGTGAGGATTTTTTCCCCCTCATTTTTCCAGTCATTCTTCAGCCAAAGCTATAAAAGAGGATACAAGTTTTTAACTTCTTCAGTTTTCAGTCTTCTTCTGACTGATAGTACAGCTTATACGAATGCAAGTGAGTTGTCTGTTCCTGTATGCCAGATGTATAAATTTGAAGCTATGTCTTGTCAGAACAGGAACTTTAATTTAAATTTGATGGAGGGTGTGTCACACTCTCTGTACATTTAGGAAGCTTGCAACAACTCTTTGAGGGGTTCGAAGGTGACCTATTGCCAGACTGAATTTCTACCCTTATTCAATATACCCGTGGCATTCAAATTAACCACCACCATCAACTCTCTAGTGCAAGACCTACCATTGTTTCTATTGTAATGGTATTTTCATCCTGAACATGCATGAAATATTTGACAATAAGAAAATAACATTCACTCAATCAATTAATGTCACATGGGTTAGTCAAATATTGAATTCATGATAAACTTATTGTTAAATATCATATAATTCTGATTACAACATTGTAAATGTGAAAAGAGAACTTTATAATTATATTAAAAATTAGATGTAAATCCAGATTTATCAAATAGATAAAATCATAAAAACCATAAAAACTATAATTTGAACAGATATATTGAATCTTAGATTGAAAACTAATGATATATTATTTTTTGTAGTGCATTGTTTTCAGATTGCTAAATGTGAAAATTTGAAGTCTGTGAATTTCTATGATGTCAGATTAACTGAAATAAATTTGTCTGGTTGTGAAAATTTAACTGAGATAGGTGTTGACAGTCCTGTCCTTAAGTCAATAGATATTTCCGATTGTAAAAGGTATTTTATTTTTTATCATATAGCTGTTGATTTCCCTGATATATTAAGAAAACTAATTTGATTCAATCCTATATTAATGTTTATATTTGTTTTAAATGATAGTAGACATTACACTTTACAATATTTTTACTGGTTGCCACAAGTTTAGTTTGATTACTTATTTCCCTCCCCCTTTTCTCCAGATTTAGTAAGGTAGTATTGATGTACCCATATTTTGACTATTTTATTGTTTATTTAACGCATCAATGTAAATATAGCGAAATTTGATAAGACTGTCATTAAAGTGAGAGGGTAAGCGCTATAGAACCAGGTTTAATCCACCATTATCTACATTTGAAAATGCCTGTACCAAGTCAGGAATATGACAATGAACTGTCCATTCATTTTTGATGCGTTTTGTTATTTGATTTTACCATGTGATTATGGACTTTCCGAATTGATTTTCCTCTAGGTTCAATATTTTTGTGATTTTACTTTTAAGCACACCTTATTTCCATAGAAATTATTTGGATCGGTCCCCTGAAGGCAGAGACTATTGACTGTGAAGCTGTTGCACTGTTTACATGTTTTAGTTTGTGATTATTTTTTATGGAGAACCACTTGTTTATTTGGCACTGCATGCCCTCTCAGTCATGGTGAATTGATTTTGAACATTTTGCATAGTTTTCATGTTAAAGTATTGCCATTTTAATTTCAAAATTTGCTTAAAATATACATTCAAACTAAAGACTAGACATATCTCTGTGTCATGAACATTCTACTTTTATTGTTTCTGAGTCAATAAATAGTCTTGTTAAAAATTGGTACACATGTGAAATGAATTAGTTTTTACGAGTGTAGTTATTTTGTATTTTCAGTTTGACTGCTCATCAGTTTGTAATTGGTATAAATATTAAGAGTTGTGTAGACTATATAAACATGAGTGGTTGTAACAAGATGAATTCAGCAGAGATTGATACCATAATACAGGAGGTAGTTTTTTTTATATTCAGACATATTATATGGGGACGAAGTCCCCAATAACAGTAGAAAATTCAATAAAAAAAAAAATCGGGAAAATTTCCCGAATTTTGCAATGTACTAATGAACTCAAAATCATTCAATTTTTTTTATGTCATGTTTTGAAATCCCGGACCTGCGCAGAAATCTACTATGTACATCCTTTTTCCGATCTCATTTGTACGACTCTTTGAGTAAAATATATATTTATCAGTCTAGCCTGTATAAATAGGAAGGAACGCAAAACCAATTTCATTTTTAATAATTCCTTCATATGAAAAAACTGTTACTTGATGATAGCGTTTCTTTGTTCATATAGCATATGACGTCATAACTTAAATAACATGACAACTAAAATCCCTAACAACAGAACCAAAATCGGAAACGTTACGGTATTTCCGTTTCTTTTTTTTGACAAATATTTTTAAGCTACAAAAAAATTCATACAGACTTCAAAGTCAAAATAGGTCAAAGTACTATCTTTAACAGAGCTTTGGCTCACACTGAAACAGCAATCTATAAATGGCCCCAAAAATTACTAGTGTTAAGGTGGTACCCAACACCTTCTCTAAAATTAATTTGGCTCGTTTAATTTTCATAAAATTTTGTAAAAGTATCACTTTGACCCTTTGACAAAAATATAAAAAAAATCAAAATATACGAACCAACCAATTTATCAGAAAAATTACACTGGTCTATATGACAGTTTGACAAACACTAATTTTGATCATTGAGAAGCTAAATATTCCCTTCACAACACAATGGGATTAAAACGTTTAGCTGATTTTACAGAGTTATCACCCTGTAGTGTTAGGTACCACCTTAAACTATTCAAACAGAAAAAAACAACGCACTAATCTATATAAAAAAAAGAATCGAAGAAATACTTATAAACCACATAAACAGACGACAACCGCTGAACATCCAGTCCTGACTTGTCTATTTTTTTACATAATCAGTTAGTTTTGTTGGCTATATTATGAGCATTCAAAGAGTTTTTTTTTCTGCCATGAACATGACTGAAACATGAAATATCTGAATAATAAAATAGGATTAGAAAGTCCTGACTTGTCTATTTTTTTACATAATCAGTTAGTTTTGTTGGCTATATTATGAGCATTCAAAGAGTTTTTTTTTCTGCCATGAACATGACTGAAACATGAAATATCTGAATAATAAAATAGGATTAGAAAGTGGAGCTGAAAAAATGTTTTTGAAATTAGAATATAACTCACTTGAAAGAAGAGAATTCCTAAATAAAGACAATTGTTAATTTGTTTAACAGTTTAAGAGTTTAAAATTTAATATTTGCTGTAAATTCAGGAAATTATTGCAATGTGTTTATTCCATTCTCAATTGTATTATTGGGAAAAATGTAACAGGGTCATAATCGTAAAAATTTAAAGTCACATCTTGAATTTTTTATATAAATTATACAGGATTTTTCTAAATATTGTAAAAATTAAAATCGCATATTAGTTTAAAATGACAAAATTGCAATTACAAATGCTCGCAATAATTTTTAAATTTACAGTAGCTATATTTCACATCTGTCACCCAAACATTTAAAAATCTTTTCTCAAGGATTTTGAATTTATACATCTGAGTATTGCTACTTGGATTTATTTTGTCTTTTCAATTATCATATTTATCTGTTTTCAGTTTCCTAGCCTGAATTCCTTTGTGTTTGGAGGCGACCACTTAACAAACACAGAAATAAATTCAGTAGATATAACAACCATATGCTTTAAGGTTTGTTAGTATTTGGTAACAATTTTAAAGAATACGGAACTTTGTGGGTTAATTGGTAGAAAGGGGCTCCTATCAGAGACTTTTGTATATTACACCATGATAATTGTTTAGTCAGTTCGTACTTATTTCTCATGCCTTACTGAATGTCATTTAGGTATGAAATTGTATGGTGTTTCAGAGGGAAAGACTCAAACTATTCAATCTGATATAAATAGAGGAATAAAATTGAGAAAGGAAATGGTGAATGTGTTTAAGTGACAACCACCAAACCATAGAGCAGACAACAGCCAAAGGCCACCAATGGGTCTTCAATGTAGCGAGAATTCCTGCACCCGTAGGTGTCCTTCAGCTGGCCCCTAAAAAATTGGCATACTAGTACAGTGATAATGGACGTCATACTCAACTCCGAATTATACATAAGGAACTAAAATAAAAAAACATACAAGACTAATAAAGGCTAGAGGCTTCTGACTTGGGACAGGCGCAAAACTGCGGCGGGGTTCAACATGTTTATGAGATCTCAACCCTCCCCCTATACCTCTAGCTAATGTAGAAAAGTAATATGTTTGTATTTTTTAAGACCACACATACAGATACTGAGATTATCAAAAGTGTTGAAGAATTTAGACACTTCTTATGTTGATTTAAAAAATCAAGGTGATAACAAATGGGGACATGCTAATTAAATGATGCAAACAGAAACTGTAGATATTGTGCTTAAATACTGTTACAAATGTATTTTAAAGATTTGAACAAATTATGATTTTTTTAGAAAATAGTTTTCTGTTGTACTGGCTTCAATTGTTAGACATTATTATTATATTACAGTAGATATTTTTTTAGCTCTGAACATTCTTACACTACTAGTGGATTTTTTATTCAGCCCAGTAGTCAGCACTTCTGTGTCATTTCTATGGTCATGATTATAAATTAACTGTTTACCAACTGTTGAAGTTTTTAAATGCTATAGCTTTTCTACCTCAGGAATAGATAACCTTAGCTGTATTTTAGCTTTGAGGAGTTTTTGGTTCTGAATATAAAAAAGAAGATGTGGTATGATTGCCAATGAGACAACTCTTGACAAGAGACTTAATGACACATAAATTAACAACTATAGATCACAGTTATGGCGTTCAACAAAGAGGAAAGCCTTTACAGCATTGTCAGCTATAAATGGCCCTGAAATGACAATTTAAAACAATTCAAAAGAGAAAACTAACTGCCTAATTTATGTACATATAACGAACGAAAAACAAATATGTAAACAAAGCTCTTCAACTTTTTACTTTATTTGGCCTTTTAGACTTTTTTTGATATGAGCATTGATGAGTCTTTTGTAGACGAAACGTGCGTCTGGTGCAAATATTAAATTTCAATCCTGGTCTCTATGATGAGTTTATTTAAATATCATTTTATTTTAGGCAAATAAAATCATGTCTTGCCTAGCTCTGAACATTCCTACTTTAAAGACATTGAGATGTGACAAGTGCTCAGGGTTAACAGAACAACACTTGATGGACGGACTGCTGTTTGGGGAGAAAAAGGTAATTTTATGTTCATGTTTAAAGCAGTAGACTATGTATTGTTGTTTTACAAAAAAATATAATAACATGAAAGATTGATATATATAAATTAGAAGATTATCAAACTTCATCTTTAACATAGCTTAAGTAAAAATAGGTTGCATATTGAGGTTTCTATGTAATGGAAAGCAGACCTAGGTTTACAAATATTTGTGACAGTATTGTTTAGGTTTCAAGTTCTCATAATTAAAAAAAATAAAAATGAATCCCTCATACATTGTTCTTATCTTTGAAATCTAAATAGTATGCTGTTATCAAATGTAAACACCATACAATTATGAGCTCTATGCACTGCCTGGAATTGGTTAAACAAGATTTCAGGTAATACTATTGATTATTTGGTTTATTATTGAAGAAGTTGCACAACAATAAGTTCAAAATTCATTGTTTGCAAGTAGCATCCTTTAACCCATTGATTTTACACCATCAAAATATATAATGTTTTTCAATAATAAGGTTGATAACATACAAATTGCATCAGCATTAAGAGTTCATTTATTGTCATGAGGGTGATTATAGAAATGTTTACGAAAAATTTGGTAATGTTTGAAGTTTTCTAATTGAATATATTCATTATTGAGAGTCTTATTCCTTTAATTGTTTTGAGGAATCTATAATACATCAGACCATTTAATGTTTCTCAAATGTTTTCAGAATCATGGAGTTCAGGGATTAGAAACTCTTATAAGAGATATAGGTGACTATACTCCATTTAAAGGTAGAGTAGGGGTACCAGGTTTAGAGACACTAGTTCTGCAACATGTACCAGGAATTCAGGGAAATCTGTTGTGTGATTCCCTGTCTTATTTTAAAAATCTGACAGATGTTCAGTTGAAAAATTGTGCCTGTCTGAAGGAGTAAGTATAGATATGAGTACAACTGTATAGGTATGAGCTAAAAATATGTAAAACAAACTTCACATGTTTCTGACAATTTTTTTTTGAAGTAAAACAAAATATAAGGCTTAATGAAAATAAAAAGATATGGTATTGTTGCCATTGAGACAACTCTTTGCCAGATTCTTCTGTCCATCCAAATTAATATGACTATGGACAAGCCAGATGATTCCTTTGTAAAAAATCATGCCAAAGTAAAACTTTTGTTTTGATTATCAATATGTGGTGCTATATTGTTTCTTTGTGCCTAACCTGTATAAATTCATTTAACTCTTGCAAAACCAGACTCCGTTTATTAGGATTACACTGAGTTGCGACTTATGTTACTTTCAAATTTTGCTATATTTCTCCACTAGGGTTTTTACATATATTTTAGTTGTCTAGTTATCTTTGCAATAAATATAGTTTGTTGAAAATATTTATTTATAGATTACACTTCCGTAACTTGAAGCAGTTATCTACCTTGACCATAGAAAGTTGTAATCATCTGTCGACAGTCAAAGTCCATAGCATGAGCAACCTGAAAATAATGACTTTAAAGGTAATATAAATGATTTTATCGCACCACAGGTAAATTATCACATTGTGATTGGTTAAACGCTGTCATGTGGTGACCCCCTATGAGACCGTAGGGGGGTAGTAAATTTCATAGGGGGTTCATGGCACGTTAATGGTGATGTCATCTATTAATGTTGTTGTGTTTCATTGTTTATTTTTCAACATAATGCAGCAGAAAAAGTCCAGTGTGTGATAAATTCGTTATACTGTTAATTTATTGACCACCTACAGACCATAGAAGGTGAATGAATTTTACTAACCCTCTATGGATCCATAGGGGTCAGTAGCAAACCAAATAACTTATAATATTGTTCCATTTTTTCTTTTTTGAAAGATTTTACAAATGTATGCCTTTCCTTATTAGATATTTACTTGACGATTTGAGGTGTACATAGATTGTCTTAATTCAAACAAGCCTATTTCTTTTTTCACAAAAAATGTCATCCTGAACATTAATGACTTGCCAGTATATTTTCTTAGAAGACTTTTTTGTAATACAGTTGCTGATCCATAATTTGTATAGATTTTGTTAACACAAAAGTCATTTTTCAGTGATATAACGATGTAAATATTCATATTGCTGGTATGCTGTCAAAAATTATAGTTCTTAGAATATTGAAAATTACTTCAAGTCAACACTTCTTTCTGAACATCAGATGACTTAATGATCCTTATATGGTAACAGCGTTTCCGCTGGCGGTCGCCATTTTCGCAATTTGCGAAAAAATAATAATTGTGGCGATTAAAATTCATTATTGGCGAAAGAATTTATATAATGATTTAATTTCAGCCATCTTGTTTATTTACTTTTTTCGGGTTTCTCTGACTTTACCGATCAGACAATACTTGGAATTCACCTTGAACTCGTTAAGATTTTGACAGAAAATCAATAATCAGCTGATTGCATTCATAGCTATAGACATCAAATGACTAATTAATAAAGGTGTTGATTGAATGATATTACAAAATGATATAGTTAAATGGCTTCTGTCACATGTCACAAAAGGGATTTATTAACCACTTTGCAACGCACGTGTTTGAAGTAAAATTTGTACACTTCCTCTCCTCTCCTTCTTTTAAAGATAGTCCAGAAAAGAAAATTGTTGTTATGCCAGAAAATGTTCAAAAGCAAGAAAGGTCTCTGATTTAAAACTTTATATCATTCAACTTTCATATAGATCATTGATTTGAGTGGGTACTTCAAAGTCGTTTCAGTGACACATGTGTTTCAAGCATATAGTTTTACTTATTTACGATGGTCTAGAAAAGAAAACTGTCGTTATGAAGAAATCTATTCAAAAGGTTGGCATGAGAGTAACCCTTCAATGTTATGACTACACCTTACACGAGGGATCAATTCCAAGCGATAAGATGCTTCGATGATTCTTATTTAGGGGGGCTGGAAAAAAAGAAAAATTCTAAAAGAAAAATATATTTGTGTTACTTGGCGAAAAAAATAATGAAGTGGCGAAAAATATATTGTTTTGGCGAAAGAGGTGGTGAAACGAATAATTGACCATGGGGAAACCTAGCTGCAGTATCGTAGCTCTTTAGGTCCTTTTGTTATTTTTTTACTTTTTGCGGACCACAAATAGTAAAAAAATAACAAAAGGACCTAAAGAGCTACGATACCGCAGCTAGGGGAAACCCTGTATGGTAACAAAATGGCAGCCATACTCCCGTACCTTACAGACTTTAACTTTCTAAGATTAAATATATGAATTATTAAAATAAAAATTACACCATAACAGATAGAAATATTAAAGTGTTCATAGATGATTCAAACTATCCTATGACTTTTTCTTGTTAAAAATAGTTTGATGTTTTTAATTTCAGTGGTGCAGTATGATAAATTACTTCAATGTTGTCGATGTGAACTTGCTCAAACTTGATGTTACTGGATGTAACTTTGCTCATTTTACTTTATTGTCATCAACATTGTCAGATCTGAGTCTGTCAGGAGTTTGTACCCAACCTTCTCATACAATGTCTCTCAAGTAAGTGTTCATTTCAATATACCAGAGAAAAACATTATGTGATATGCAATATGAAAGTTTACTGAAATTTTCTAGATTTCCTGATTTTGACATATTTTGTAGCTATATATTCCTTAACAAAATATGGAATATTTTCTTTTTCTGTTCTCTTACTTATGAGAGCAGCAGCATATCAACCATAAGTGGCTTATAAATGATTTATCCTTAACACAACTGTTCAAAATACTAAAGTATTGAACAATGTAACTACACTAGACTGAGGGACGAGAGTCTGATATTCTTCACCCTATGTGAGATATATTGATTGTAATGCAACTGTATGATACATTCAATTATCTATCATAAGTTCCCCTTTCAAATATTGAATGAGTTTCGTCATTTTTGCAAATTTCTTGAAAAACATTGTAGAGGTGATACTGGTAGGCAGAAGTGATTTGTTTAAACCAATAGGACACATATGCCCATGTATATTAGAATAATTAATTTCACAACTAACAATCAATATTAAATCTTAAGTGAAAATAAAGATTTCTTTTACATTGTAGATGTCAAAAGATGACAGAACTAGCCATTAATAAGTGTAATTCACTGGATGATGTGACACTACATCGTCTTTTTACAGATAATCCAAATATTACCAGTCTAACATTGTCTGTTTCTGATCATATAAGGTGAGTAAGGGAAATAATCCAACACTACTTCCTTACATTGTATTTGAACACATCAGTTAGATAATAAAAGGGAAACAATCCAAAAACCAGCTATCTTACATGGACAGGAGCTGATCTTATAAGATAGTAAGGGGAGATAATCAAAATATTATCTGACATTGTTTCTAATCGTGATGTAAATCCAAGTATAACCACTCTGAGATTATGTCTAATTACATTAGGGGTGAATGAAGATAATCCTAAATAACCTGTTTGAAAAGTTCATTGTCAGATCTCATAGGTGAGATCATTCAAATATTACCTGCCTTACATTGTTAGTGGCCGATGTCCTTGGGTAGAAAGGGGAGATAATTAATATATTACCTCTGATATTGTCAGGATCTGATCTCATAGACAGTGGTTGATTATATGAATAGCCTATTAGACATTTTTATTGTCTGATTTAATATGGTATGTAGGGAAGTGATCCATATATTAAATTGACATTGTCAGTGTCTCATCTCATAATTGCAAGTAGGGGGCATAATCTAAGTATTATCTTTCCTTTGTAGTTTCTCTTTTTAAGTAGATTTGGAAGTTATATAAATTACATTTACATTATCTCTCTAATTTAGAGCTGCATTGGACATTTATAAGGAAATGAGATCTATAGAATGTCTTTTGTAGTAAAAAGGTTAAATTAAAAAAAAACAATGTATTTCACATAGTGACACATCCAAATATACACATATATTAGAGCAATTACCAGTAAAAGAGTGACATTGTTATTATGATGCACTGGTTTTCAGTTTAGCAAATTTATACAATTTTGTTATTTATTTTATTCAGGTGTATATCAGTGCCATCAGGAGTGACATCTTTTAGTATAACTGCTCTAAAACGACTGCAAGCAATCACAATGGAAAAGCCAATAAAAATCCAGCATCTCAAACTCAATAACCTTATAAAGGTAACATTTTGAAAGTATTCATAGGTTTTGTTACCGGTACATATGTTAAATTTTTAGAAAGTTAATATTTGTTGATGTTCAGTCCCTGAATTTCCTGTTGCAGAGGGAAAATTTAAAATGTTTTAACCGAATTGTTAGCTTGAATGTACAGAAATGATTATAAATATTTAGATTAAATAACAGTGAAATGCTTTTCAGACTTTTATGTATAAAAGGATATTAGAATGGGTAATTTTATTGTTCTTATATCAAAACAAAATAATACAAAGCCATTGGTTGGATGAACAGTATTTAAGATGCTGTTGACTAATCAGAAAACATACCGGTAGTATAAGCTTTTCATTCATATTTCATTAAATTTATAAGAGGTTAATGGGTTTAATCATTAACAGAGGAGATGTGGTTTGATTGCCAATGAGGCAATTATCCACTGTAGTCCAAATGAAGTGGATTTAAGAATGCTTTTCTAGCTAAGTATCAGACATGCATAAATGAAAAGCTCTCACAATTTTTTATCATATATCAGTTTCAATTTATGTTTAATTATAATTTCTGTTTAGGCTTTACAAACATATCCATGCATGCAGAAAATAAACTCCATAAAAAACAATACTTTAACACGTTATAAGATCAACACCAATAAGTTTTAAAATGAGTGAAGAAACTTCTATAAGCATTGATAAAAAAAGGAATTTAAATTTCTTATTGAAATGTTTACAAAATGTGTGGAAGACTTTCTTACAATTTATGGATGGAATGTTTTATGGTTTAATCTGTTAACACAATGATTATCTTTTCAGTTTACTCCATTAAGCAGAGTAGACATACTGAAGACATGTTCACAAACCCTTACTAAACTAGAAGTTAGAGCAATTCCAAAAGAGCAAGCATTATGCTTAGAGTTACCTTACTTAGAATCATTAACTCTTGATCAGGGTATAGATTTAGTTGAATTAGGTATGTTTCATAAATGATTAACAGGGCCTTGGTTGCAGAGTGGTCATAGTAGCAACAATAACAATAGTTTTTTCAACACTGAGTTTGTTAGTTTGTGAGTTCAAATTGAATGTGGTATGATTGCAAATGATACAACTGTCTACCATAGACCAAATGATGTCGAAGTCAGCAATTATAGGTCATTGAACCACCTTCGATAATTTAATTTTGGATGTAACACGTCTTCTGATTGGCTGACGTTATTTTGTTTTGAGCCCATAGACATAATTTAGTCATGTGACTGTGACGTCATCAATGTTTTTTCATGGTTTTCTTTGGATTAAATAGGAATTTAGAATAAAATTATAAGAAATGACTGTAATATTTTTTCTGTCTATTCGAAATAACATAAAAAATGGGGTGTACACTGTTAAATAACGCGCTACGCATGTATTCAGCGTGCACCAAATTTTTTATGTTATTTCTTCATAGACAGAAAAAATATTACAGTCATTCCTTAAATAATCAACAAAACCCATACTGCATGGCAAGCCATAAAAGCCCCAAAAATTGTAAAGCAATTCAAACAAGTTTATAACAGCTTGATTTATGCACAAAACAACATGATATACAGCAACAAATAACAACCACTGACTTGAGATTTTATATGGATAGATTTTGCAACGGAAATTATACCATCTCTTTATGTCATGAGGTTTTGAATACAACCTTTTATTTTTCAGAAATTTTCTGCCCAAAGTTACTATACCTTCGTATACAGGTATGTATTTGCAATTTTTTAACAGTGCATTATATGATATGAAAATTGTCATACTTGTATTAATTTCCGACTTTTATAATTCTGCAGTAATCTGAAGCATTCTCATTGTCCTAAAATACTGATTGTTATGATTAATGTTTGTAGAAGTAAAAATATGTCATTCGTCAATAAAAATGCACAGAAATATTTAATATGTGGTACTAAGGATTTTTTTAAAGAAATGTTTTTATAATTGTTTATTTATAGGGATGTCCAAGACTGAATCACATGTTGTTGCAACTAAACAAGTTATCCCAGCTTCAGGTTAATCATAGTTCTCCCTTGTTGGCCCTCAAAACCATGGTTTTACATGTAATACATGTGCAGCATGTTGCAAATGTTTTAGCTCATGTAAGTAGGGATATAATACTTAGAAAATATTATTCAAATGTAATGCATATTTGTCAAACTTAGATAATATTTGTAAATTCTAGAACACATAATTGTATATTGATAAACTTGAATGATAAACATCTAGACCAACAGTTAGGTGTGAACAAACCTAACCACTTTATTTCAACACATCTGAATGACATTGTATGAATGTCTGGGGTAATAGATGTGCATGAATTTATGTAAATATTAGGACAATAAGAGAAGGAAGAAAGAAAGAATCAAAACTCACAAGTTAAAAAAAGGCTGACAAAAATTTATAAAACACCTAAACAAACTTATATTTCATACAACATATTTAAACATCTTGAACAAGATTGCAAAAAATGCATTTAAATGAAGCATACATTTCACTGTCGCTTTGAAATTAGAATGTACTTTGAAGTATTAGAGTTGGAAGAAATTTAAGTTATTTATAGAACCATGCGATTATTTTTTCTACAATTTTATTTTTACAGTATTCACCTAACCTCACCACTCTAGAATTTAAAGGCAGCTATGTTACAAAAGGTAGGGCATGTTAATTTTTTTACTGAAATATGCCAAGTATAGCGACAGTTTGTATTGTAACAATGATTTATATGTATCTTGTCTCATACTCCCAATTAAATATTTTCTTGGGTTCATTACAAGTTAAAAGTATTCAATAAGCTTGATAATTGTACCCCACATTATCAAGTTGCAGAGTGTATAATGTGTTTGGCCAGTTTGTCCTACTGTATGTGTCAGTCCTGGTTAAAATTCATCCACAAACTCCATGATAATTAGTATCCTTTAAACAAAAATGAGGTCCGAGACCACAATTGTTGTCCCTTGATTTTCGTTGTTCATGAATATAGTCCCAAGTGTTGACAGTGGGTTACTTGACATTAATTTTTATACCCCTTCTAAATTTATTTCTCCATGTTTAATGCTTCAAAATGCAAGTAGGGGTGAAATTACACTGTAAAAAATTTGGGTGCAGATGTTTAAAGTAAAGTAGTGATTTGGTCCAGCAAAAAGGTTAAAAATTAGCACTTTGGAAGCTGTCAAAAGATTTCAAGACACCCTAAACATAAAATTGTCCATATTTTGAGTTAGAGCCGATGAAGTCTTCTATAATTTTGATATAATTTGTCCCAAAAGTAGTACAACACACTGTAAAAGTTTCATTGAGAAAGCACAGGTGGGAATTTTTAAATTTTAATTTATGTTCTAAAAGAAATGCACTACCAAATTATTGTGTTCTTGGACCTGAATCCACAGTAGTCAGATATTGTTGTTGTTATTATTGATTTTATGTATTATATTCATCCTTTTTATATTGAGTAAAACATTTTGTTATTTTATTGATCTTTTTCAGAATATTTATGTGAGCTTGGAAGAGCCATAGACAATTTGGCAGTTGTAAATTTATCCAGTTGTAACTTGGATCAAGATTTAGAAGACTGTAACAGTTCACTGGTTCTTGATGGATCTGAATGTGGAAGAAGTCTTCCATTAACTGTCAATATACACAATGATATGGATGTTGGATGAAATTATATGTTTATTTATATTGTTTAACTTTTGATAATGTTAAAAGTAGCAGCTATCATGCCTCCGAATGAAGACTGGTTTCAATTTGGTTGCACAACATATTTTTAATGTGTCTCAAGCACAGAATTGTAAAAGTTAGAAAGATTCAAAACTTTTTTAATAATTTTTTTTTGTTCAATATTGTTTTATGGTGAAGAAATTCTTCACCTGACAGAAATTAAAGGGTGGGTGGGGGAGATAGTCACGATATTATGATTTTTTTGTGTATTACTTTATATTCACTTCTAACAATTTCTATTGTGGTATGATATATTCTCTGTTTGTACTTCAATGTAAAGAAGGAATAGATTTCTTCAATGCAATCAAAATGATACTGTAGATTCAGATAGTATTGCATGCATTTAAGAATGAACAAAAATGCAAAATTAATAATTGCAATTTCTGTAAAAGCTGCATACAGATATATGTATCAGATATCAGAATGCAGGTTTGTATTATTGCGATACTCAGTCAGTGGCATTTTTCATATTAATAAAACACTACCATTAATTTATGAATATATATTATAAATAAATATCATGTCATTTACTTTACCAGTTGTTTAGACTTCCATGGTGTTGATTACCTGCTTAAATCAGTCACTTTGACCTATATTTTATGTCTGACTGATTTTCGATGATTTTTTCATTGACTTCCGAATTTTCTCAGTGTGAACATAAAATACTTGGATGTATATAGGTAAGAATGTGTTTTTTATATTTGAAAATGTAGTATCAAATTTTCTAGATTTTTTTTTATATTGTTACATTTTTTTTGTAAAATTCCATATACACAAAAGAGTGTTAAAATTTGATTTTTTGAAACAATATTCACTGTTATATAAGATGTTATGCCTCAGGAAGATTCTCCCTTTCTGATTATTTACAAGCACCTTGCTTTATTTTATCAGCTGATTGGCATTTTAAAAACTGTTATCTGAAAGTGTCTTATCCTACCTAGCTAAGCAATATGTAACCAGTATTTGACTCCCCCAAAATATCATACTAACAAAATGAGCGAATGAATTTAGATAGATCTTAAATTGACCTATGCAAATTGTTGAATATTTTTATCAAGGTATGACAGTTGGTAAGAATAGCTTATAAGTTTGTCCAAAAATATTAAGATGGCTTTAAAGTAAGACAGATATATTTCTATGGATACAAATTATTAGAAAAAGAAGTCGAATTATTTTTACATTGAATAGAGATATCTATATAACTATATTGAATAATTATGCACGTGGTTTTTTTTTTATTGTTTTTGAATTATTAAAAAGTGTTGATGAAGATTTATTATATCGTTATTATATGAGCATGAAATAAAATATACAAAATAAGAGATTTTGTATTTTGGTAAAAAACAAACAAATTAATTATAAAATTAAAGCTTGATGTCAATTTGTTTTGTTGAACTCTAGAAAATGCATGTTTATAAATTGATTATTCTTGGACAATACAAAATGAAATATTCATTTTGGGGCTGAAAGCAGTGTTGTAAATTTGTTTTGCATCTTAATGAGGCATAAGACTTCTTGGAAAAGTTTTCTGTATTGTTTTTCAGACAATTGTTTGTGTATTTATTTTACTTTGGACAATGGTGTTTTGTCTTTCAATGAATTTTGGGTTCTTTGTATTGCACCTTTGAAGTCTTCTATTTTTAAGTATAGAAGCAATTCTTTTTTGTTTGACCTAATCCTTGTCAAGCCACTGATAAGGTCATTCTGTTTAATAAATGTCATGTTGTACAGACAGATAGAAGGATGACCAGTTACACTATTAAACAGAATGACCTTATCAGTGGCTTGACAAGGATGAGGAGTAAAGTGTAAGCATGACATGGTATATGTTATATAGCCTCCACACATAGTGGGGAATAGCCTCAATAGGGGCATAATAAATCCTAAATACAGAAGCTAAAATATAAATAAAGTTATTGCGAACCCAATTGAACTTTTCCATAGATTCATCTGATAGTTACCTGTCCATTTAAACTTTTGGCAGGTTCAATTGGGTTCACAATAAAAGCAGCAGGATTAATGGGCAGATGGACTATATGATTGTAGTATACCTCCCCCTCTGGATTTTATGTACTATAATAATAAAAACAGATGGACAAACAAGGTTATTGCAGCACATTTTTAACAAGTATCAATATATATTTTGTTGAGCTTGCAACTTTTGTCACAGATTGCTCAACATAGGGAAAGTTATCCAGCTGCATTAACTAATTTCTTAAAAGCTTAATGTTTCAGAAGGTATAATACCTGGATCCTTCATACTCTGTATATAGATACCTTATGATATGAAGTTTCGGTCTGTCATATGTGCATTGTCCTTGACCTCATTTTCATGGTCCAGTAACAAGTTGAAAAAAGGTGTTTTTTTAAAGTATTCTTAATTTCTCTCTTATGAGTGATAAGATAACTTTATTTGTTATGTAAGTACCTTGCAAGGTCCTCGTACCAGTCAGACAGTTTTCACTTGACCTCAATGTCATTTCATGGATCAGATTTTGGTGGTCAAGTCCATATCTCAAGATACTATAAACAATAGGTCTACTATATTGATGTATGGAATGATTGTAAGGTGTACATGCCCAACTGACAGGTGTCATCTGACCTTGACCTCATTTTCATGGTTCAGTGGTTTAGGTAAGTTTATGTGTTTTGGTCTGTTTTTCTTATGCTGTACCATATTTTATGTATGAAAATATTTTATGATGTACATGTCAGTCTGGCATGTTTTATTTGAACTTGACCTCTTTTTCTTGGTTCATTGCTCAGTGTTAAGTTTTTGTTTTTAGTCTATTTTTCTAATACTTTTAGCAATAGGTCAACTATACTTGGTGCATGGAATGATTATAAGGTATAAACTGTACATGTCTGTCTGGCAGGAATCATCTGATCTTGACCTCATTTTCTTGGTTTATTGATCAATATTTAGTATTCTGGTTAAGTTTGTTCCTTAGCTATGCAATAGGTCAACTACATATAATTTTGAAGTATATTTGGTGAGTTGATTGATTGTAAAGTGTACATGTATTTCCAGTTTGGTTTATCTGACCTTTGACCTCCTTTTCTTTGATTATGTTAAGTTAATGTGATCGTTGAAGTAAAGCTTTATATTCAGGACTATCAACCTAATATCAATGTTTAGTAAAGGAGGTACGATGTTTCAGTATGTGCACTCTTGTTTTACAATATCAGTAATGAGTCTATTAAATATATCGTCTCTTTTATTAAATGGCATTCCTTTTTGTATGCAAAAAATATTTAAACACATAAACATCATTAAACATTAGCATAACATGTATCATATTATAAAAGCTTTAAAGGCAGATTTTTCAAAAGAAAACAAAGGTGTTAAGAAAACAAGAACATTAAGGTAAACTACAAAATGAAATATTTTTGTCAAGATATTTTGCTATTGAAAGACATTATTTTGGACATAAGCTAAAATCCCTGAGTATGATTTGGTTGAAAAATTAGCCATATGAACTTAAGTTCATGCTACAAGTATATAAGTCAACTTGGAGCCTGCTTATTTAACATTTCATTCTACCACTATCATCCTTCCTTGTTAAAGCTACTTGGCTGACGAGACAACATTTTGGACGGAGGGATATTTCACAAAAAAAAAAAATTACTTAACAAATCCAATCAAATACAATTCATATCTAATAAAGATATCTGTGTGACAAGTATGTAAAAGGAGCACTATCAGAAATGTTCAAAACTGTCAACAGACATGGACTTTTTTTAAGTTTAAAGTTTTAATTATAAAATCATAATTTCATTAAAGCATTTGGTTTATTTGATAAATACAAATCTTGTTTAGTATAATCTCTCACACATAATAACAATGACTTCATAACTACACTCTGATCATTCAGACATACAAAAATGTTATTAGTTTTGGTGACACCAAAAAGATAAGAGGGTGATTGAATATTCCTTGGCACAAAAATGTCATGTCTCTATCAAACATTAAAGCTATATCTTTATCTTATAAATTCTGATTATAAATATTAAATCTTGGATATTAAAAAGATCACAGATACGTTTTTAAATGCTCCATAAACCATGAGGTAAAAATGTTCTTAATTGTATATTGTTTTTATAATCAACATAAAATTGTAAACCAGTCAATAATTCTATATCCCTTAATCTGGCCTCATTATCTGTCAAATAATCCTCTGTACTCTGAAAATAAAAATAAAATCATTTTCAAACTCTCAATTAGTTCATACAGAATTTGATTACTTCAGTTTACGTGACATTTATAAATATTTTCTTCAAATTATCGAATACTAATTTGGTGCTATTATTTCCATCCAAACTAATTTCACTGAGTGAAAGTATGAGTTTTCCAAAGAATACTTATGTATGCCTCCTGTCTCCAAATCATGATAGCAGAAATCAATGTTTTGGTATGGGTGGTGACCAAAAAATCAGTAAGATCAAAATTAAATGAAAATTGTTTAAGGTTCTTTTTGACTGAAGTGTATATTTTGATTTTTTCTACTACATGGAAAATGTCTTTTATGAAGGCACTTCTTGATTGATCATCTGGTCATTAACATTCCCATTATCAATTTAGGCGTTAACTGTTTCAAATGTTAAATTAATATCTCATGACTACCACAATCATTATAATCATTAAAAAAAGAAGATTCCCATAGCTTTTACTAATGCAAAAACAGAAAATTATATTCATATACTTATAACTAATAAAACTTTACCAGTTTCATTGCCATGACAATATATAAGCTTACCTGACAATTATTTTCATGTTGTATGTTAGGTAAAATAAATGATATGGTCTTGAGGCTTGAACACAATGCTAAATCAGACCCTGGCGTATCACATCTGGTCACTATAAGGAAAAGATGACTAGGTATGGCAATGTCTGTAGTGTTACCATGGCTGCAAAAACAAAACAAAATCTGAAAAACTTGAAGCAAATAAAAAAATAAAAAAGCTTAAATTCCAGAAATCAGTACAAGGTCATGGATAGAACTTTCCATCATTTGGCAGCAACTTGTGCTGTTACAAATAATCAGTAATTTGTTGAACATTTAAATGTGTGCTTCCCCTCTGACCAAGAAATACATGAAAAAATTGGTATCCAACAAATAATAATGAATCACCAGTATATCTAAATGAATAATTCAAACTACTTGATGAATCATCATATGCACAGGAATTTCAAAAGTGCATGTAATATGTGGAGTACAGCCTGGTGAACTGTGTGTCCCTAATGGTATTACCTGCCCATTACCCAGTCAAACATTATTTTTAAACTTGCTATTAATGAATTTAGAAATACTTCTCAGGTTCCATCTTATATATAATTGATCTTATAGCGAACCCTATTGAACCTTTCTATATATTCACCTGCAAGTTACCTGTCCATTTAAACTTTTGGCAGTTCTATTGTCCCATCTAACAAATACAACAGGTATTGTTCTCTGTATAGTTTATTCACTCAGACCTTTAAATTTCTTCTAAGAGAAATATATCACTCATTGATTAATCTACCTCAGTAGAAAATTTATCTGCTAAATTGATAGAAATTACATGTTTCACATAAAAAAAAATGCCTGTGATTTCGTGTTTATTAAACATTTATAATATTTTTTTCAATATGTTCAAAATAAATAATAATTTAATCATAAACAGTTTGTTTTTAAAATAAAAAGTATTGTTCGTATGAAAATTTGCATTTTTTAGTTTTTGTTTAGTTATAGAATACTTTTAAGAAGGCCTTAATATGTAAACATCAACATTTTAAGGGGTTTTTTGTCAATTTTTTTTTGGAAATAGGAATTATGTTAATTTTTTTTAGGAATCAACTTTTATTAATGTTTGAATCAGTGTTTACATTCAACAGATTGAAAATATAATACATTCAAACTCATATACAGTTTTTTTATAAATAGTACACATGTTATTCCATCTAATTTAGCAGATAAATTTTTTACTCAGGTAAATTAATCAATGAGTGATAGATTTCTCTTAGAAGAAATTTAAAGGTCCTGGTGAATAAACTATACAGAGAACAATACCTGTTGTATTTGTTAGATGGGACAATAGAACTGCCAAAAGTTTAAATGGACAGGTAACTTGCAGGTGAATCTATAGAAAGGTTCAATTGGGTTCGCTATAAAAGGTTTTTGGTCTCTTGTGGAGGGTTGTCTAATTGGCAATCATACCACACCTTATTTTAATATTTTTAATGTATAACCTTAATACATACAATTTTTTAATATATTTGTGTAAAATATCTGTTGTGTCAGCTCGTCCATCATAATCATAATCATATGCAGGACCAGCTATTATGTTTACTTCTCTGTATTTTGCAGACCACTGATGAATCTTTTCTTTAAGTTTACTCCAGATTCCTGCAGAAAAAAGTATAAAACATTAAAAACTATCACTAATTATTAAACAAAATATTTTACAGCATTAACAAATTCTATAAGCACTACAAAGTGATATTAGTTATAAAATCATGCATTTAAGCTTATATTCCAAAGCGATCTAAGCATAACTAATGATCTATCTGTGATATGTTCAAGCTAACTAGATATTTTAAAGCTTAAAGTAGACCTATACTCTTATTTCTATCGACAGGCATAGTGCGGAACAACCATACTGACCTGGTAGTTGAACTTGTTGTATTTTAAATATTTTATAAAATTTCCCAGTATTTAAGTTTGTGACATGGATTGATATTAAGTTAAGTGGGGAATACCCGCTATGACCTAATAACTCTGTATACAATAATAATGACAGCTCTTTCGACGAAATACGAAAGAACATTACACAAATTGAGAAAAGCAATTTACGGTATAGCGCGGGAAAACCACACTGACCATTTGCTTATTCATAATCATTCAAAATTTAGAAATTTGAGTATATGAAAATAGTTCAACAATTAAAAGAGGTATAGATGAAAAAAATATTTTTCAAAATTTTAATTTTTCAATTGTTCTTAGGTAGGAAAACATTTAAAAGTAATGTTCTGATGTGTATTTGCATTCAATTAGTTTTATATTAAATCCTTGTACTAATAAAAACATAAATTTAAGGATTATATTGTAGTGACAAAAACAGGGGAAATAACTCAATTTTCAGCACTAAAGTGCATTTTCATGGCCGTATTTTTTAATTTGTGGAAGAAGCTTGAGGGAACCACCAACCTTCAGTAGGAAAACTGGCAATTGTAGTCAATTGAGATTGAAGTCGAGCACAGCTGCCACATGCAGGGTTTCAAAAACTTGCAACCTCAGTGTTGATAGGCTGGTGATACATTAGTTCCACTCGGCTAACAATGCCCCCTCATATGGCATATGTAAACTAGAAGTTATATGAGCTGAGCTCACTTAAAAATACTCCCACTCCTTTTGCTCAAAGAAACTTTAAAAGTTTAACACTAAAGGCTAAACAAACATAAAGACAGACTCCCCCTTCACTGTATACTGCCTGCTTTAGAAAAAAGGGTGTATAACATTAACAGTAAACCTATGTAGTAACAAATTAGAATTTGTCAATAGTACATTGATGCCCCACTCACACTATCTTTTTCATTATTCAGTTGACCATGAAATTGAGGCCAAAATTCTGAATTTGGCATTAAAATTAGAAAGACAATATCATGGGTAACATATGTACTTAGATTTAAGTTGATTGGACTTCAACTTCATTAAAAACTACCTTGCCCAAATTTTTAACCAAAAAACTTTAATTTGAAGCCGGACAGACAGATGAGCAAGAGAGGCAAACAAATTAACAGACGCACAGACCATAAAACATAATGCCCATAATTGGGACATAAAACACATGGCAATATGTTCTTTTCATGAATATGATTGGAAGTTTTATGGGGCATGTTTTTCTTTCTTACCCATATAAAATCCTTTATAGACAGGTAAAAATACTGATGATAATCTGTTATAACCTGTGGCTTCTTTGTCATCTGAAATAAAAAAGAAAATTAAAAAATAAAAAAAATATTGTATATTAATTTCTACATTTTTAAAAAAATTCACCCACCAATACCTATGTCCTAAGAAAAAATAGAGTTAAAAACAAAGACAAAAAAATAAAAGTTGAAAAACAAACTTAAGCATCAGTTGTATGAATGGAACTTGGTCCATTTTACTTATTTAATCAGGTTCTAGCGGTCAGTCCACAAACATAAGGAACCATATCAATTACTTCAGATAACAAATGTGCACATTTAGATAAAAGTTTTGCTCAGGATATATGAGGGTAGTAACGCTCTTTAATTTCAGGCGTCAAACAGTTATTTTTTGGCTACCTGTAGCGTCAACCTGGTTAAAATTTACCACAATTTGTCAAAAGATCCTTATAGAGATTTGTCAGAGGTCTCAAATAATAAGCGTCATTTTGGAAAAAAAAATTACAGGATGCGTCAAAATCAGTCTACTTTTTTTTCGTCTAAAAAAGATTATACATTTTATTGTCATGCAACAAAAATTACCGTTAACGTTATGGCAAGAATTTTTACTATTTTTTATGGTCATGAAGGGCGCCTCTACTACCGTCATATAAAGGTTATAAAAACTTACCTGAAACCATAAATGATGCCCAGGTAAAATTATTCGGCAAGTTACTATTTATTGCACATGAACTTTTATCGTCAGAAACAGTATCTGTTCTTTTGTCTGGTAATAAGCACCCTGGGTCTAACTTGATGGATGTCGACTGTAAAAAGAGCAAATTCAATACAAAATCATACCACAAATATGATTTTTATTTGCCAAAGCTTGTAAAGATAATAAAAATACACATGAGAATCAGTTGTAGTTTTTGGAACAGTGTTTCTCCCTTTCATCTATAGAAGTAACTGTGTAGGGAAGGAAAGTATAAAGTGCAAAAGAAAGATGAATGAGGGGTTTATAGGTGGTAAACTGTTGCAGAGATTTCTAAACAATTTATGTTATGAAGGTGCATCTTAACTCCAATAACATCTTTTAATATCTTACTTTTTTAGGCCACATATGGCCCTTTATAATCTTTAAAATTCATGAAAGATAGATTACTTCATGATTATATGATATATCACTCTTTCTGCAGGTAATTCATACTCTTTAGATACTTGATTCATATGCACTTCTAAAACTTTATTATACTCACATTTTGACCAATAGTGTATGATATCCAAGCAGGACTTTTAAGGTTTCTATCAAATCCAGTGACATGGGAAGGCTGATATAACAAATCTACAGATAACCTAGGATATGTCTGTAACACAGGGATACCTAAAGGTGTGTGTCTTGTTTCTGTGTTGTTCCTGTTCTTGGTTGACTGTGAATAGAGTTTAAAGACAAATAACAATATTGCACAGTACATTTACATCATATTTTAAATGATCCCTTTCACAGGCAATAAATTAGATTTTTTTGAGTGGGGGATGGATAATGTTTTATTTGCAATTTACAAACAAAAATCCTTATATTTTATCTTTGAATCAAACACAAGATGACAAATCTATCTTTTCAAACTTTAGCAGTTTGGAGTTCAAATATATTGTGCATACATTTATCTAGTCCAAATAATTATGACGTCTTGAAAGGCTATTATATCTTTTTTCTTTGACGCCTTACTTCAACAAGACGTCATAATTATTTGGACTAATATTTATCTATTGTTTTCTTCAAACCTAAATCTATATCATACAAAATGCATGCATGCTGTATGCATATCAATCATTATTTCATGTAATCTTCTTATCTCCAGATGCAAAATATATTTCATGCAGTCAGATAATGCAATTTGAATATATAAGTTCATGCCATCAAACATTACAAAAAAAGTACCTTATTTATATTTGTAAATGCTGGACATCTCTTTAAACATTCTGGTGACACTGTAGTATCTATTGTATCGGTGATAGTTTTGTTGTATACGCTGGAAGGTGGACTAGTCATTGTAACAGGTGGTTTTCTCAGAAGCTGATTCAAAGATCCTTTGGTTCCATTGTTTGGTGCAGCAGTAATATTCAATATGGCTGGAAGATTTATAGTTAAAATCATATGCGAAAGAAAAAAAACAACAGCTGAGCATGTTTCCTAATTGCGACCATTTGATTAAATTTACAAGATTTAATATGAATCTACTATACTTTGATATCATACAATTTGCTTGAAAACTCAATTCAAATTAAAAACTTAAAAATATACGAAGGAATTTGAGTTTTAAATCATATAAATTTTTTAGAAATGCTTTTTGAAAAGGTATCGTAGGTTTTAAATGTTGTCTCTATAAATTATCTACAGAGATGGTTATTTTTTACTGTTTATCAGATCTACTATACACATATCTGGTATCATTAATATTATTTTTTTGTTGATACAACAACTTAATATTTACTTCTAACACGATTCATAAAGTCTTTTATTGCACAATCAGTCTTTTATATCTTTTCTAATAAACCAATGGTAATCCACATATTCTGAACTTATCACTTTTCAAAATTATTTTTCAACTCTTAGATTGTCTATTATTTAACAGTCATGAAATATGGTAAAATATACAACATAAAATTAACATATAATTCAAAGTAAGGATCATGACTTTGGTGATTTTTTTCTACATAAGAAATCAGTTAAAAAATCCACACTGGTATAAAGCCTTACATTCTGCCTTACTAGAACACCTTGAGGGTATAGGTTTGCCTGGCCAAACCACATATATCAATCCATAGAATACATACCTGACATCAAATTGTATATCTCAATATTCTCGAATGGTTCTACTGTTAGATTCTGTTTAAAAGACGGCCCATGTGCCAAAAATAAAGCCTGAAAAAAGTTTGATTTCATAATAGCTTATTACATACATCATGTGCAGGTGGTTCAGATATATTTTTCAATAATTTTGTTAAACATGATACTGTGCTAAAAATAGTTATTAAATGTCTTTCGTGAATTGCAATTGAAATTTTGCTCCAAGTACAAGATGATTATTATTTATAATTGGTCAAGAAATTCATTTTTTTTTTAATATATCTTTTAAGAGCACAAAGCTGCACAATACCATTGACAAATAAATACATTAACAGGACATTACTTTTTTTTTTTAAACAAAATTATCTGAGTTATCTCCCCTTATAAGGTAAAGTTTTCTATTTTTTTATCAATCTAAGAAATATTGACCCATTTAAAATGCAGTATATAATTCCTGCATATAATTTCCTTTAGATATTTATAGATTATCGTTGATTATCTCAACGAGATTGATTTTCTCGCTTGAGCTGGTACAGCGAAAGTGAGAAAAGCATTCGGGTTGAGATGACCAATGATAATCTGTTTATCGCTATTTTACCTATGTCAATTTCAATGTCAATTTCATTAGCAGCGCCATGCGGTCTCCTTAGTTTCTAGCGATAATTTTTCTATCTCAAGCAAGGAGCATGATATGAAAATTATCACAAAAAAAGATTAAAGGAAAAATGCACAAAATAGCGATAAAAAACAGTATCATTTAAATTGATGGTACAGGCAATCATGTCCTAATACTATTTGTTTTGTGATTGAAGATTCTTCTTTTCACTGTAAAATTGAAAACCAACCATTAAAGAACTATTCTCTTGATCTGTGGAGTATTTCCATTCATATAATTTATGAGATATTTGTCTTATCTAAATCCATCACATATTCTTGCCATTACAGATGTCTCACATAATTATCACATTAAAATAAAGTTTAATTGAAAAGCTAATGTGAGGAGATATTTATACTTACATTCATAGATTTATACATATTATCATAACCATGGTTACCACCAACACAGAATTTCTTATTATAACCTTTAAGTGCTCTACAAAGAAATGAGAATTATCAAAAAAAAAGCTCCATAAAATTAAAAGGAAAATAATGTAAACGTTGAAAGTGAAACAAATTAGAATGAACAATTTGGTTGACTAATTCAAATTAGTAACATGAATTTAACAGCTAACACTGGTGGATCTAGAAATTTTCCTAAGTGGGGGCCCATTGACTGCCTAAGAGGGGCCCGCTCCAGTCACGCTTCAGTGATTCCCTATATAAGCAACCAAATTTTTTCCCAAAAAGGGCCCCTCCCTAAATCCACCTTTGGCAAATGCCGCTTAAAGAGCAAGAATCCAACACTCAACAGACAGTTTAGTCATATCATAAAAAATAAAATAGAGAAAGAAAATGGTGAATATGTCAAAGCGAAAACCACCCGACCATAGAGCAGACAACAGCTGAAGGCAACCAATGGGTTGAATGTAGCGAGAATTCCCGCACCCCTAGGTGTCCTTCAGCTGGCCCCTAAAAATATGCATAATAGTACAGTGATAATGGACGTCATACTAAACTCCGAATTATACACAAGAAACTAAAATTTAAAATCATACAAGACTAACAAAGGCCAGAGGCTCCTGACTTGGGACAGGCGCAAAATTGCGGCGAGGTTAAACATGTTTATGAGATCTCAACCCTCCCCCTATACCTCTAGCCAATGTAGAAAAGTAAAAGAATAACAATACGCACATTAAAATTCAGTTCAAGAGAAGTCCGAGTCCGAAGTCAAAAGATGTAACAAAAGAAAATAAATAAAATGACAATAATACATAAATAACAACAGACTACTAGCAGTTAACTGACATGCCAACTCCAGACCTCAATTAAACTGATTGAAAGATTATGCCTTCATCATATGAATATCAGGTTCAATCCCTCCCATTAGGGGTTTAGTATTATACTATCATAAAATATATGAGAAGAACATAACCCGTGTCATGCCAACAACTGTTTTTTTAGAAATAAATGTGTTTAGTTCCGATGCAAAGACCCTATCAGTGAATCAATGTTAAAGCCAAAATATGCAATCTTTAATGACCTGACAACAGTATCGTAACTATATCCCCTTTTAATAAGTCTATTTAAAGGTTTTGTTAATTTCTGAGGAGAATACTGACATTTTTGTGCTTTATAAAGAATATTTCCATAAAAATTTGGATGTGAAATACCTGAACGTATAAGATGTCTGCATGTTGAGTTATATTTACAAATTATTTCCTTATACCAGTGATAAAATTAATAATTTTTCAGTAATACATAAATTTCTCTCGCTAAAATCTAATACGTTGTTACATACACGAGCGAATCGTACAAGTTGAGATATATAAACACCAGGAACGTCACCATCTAAAAATGGATAATTAACAATAGGAAAAGATTACTTTTCAAATTGTGAGAATAATTTTTAGATTACAGCAAAATACAATACAAAAAAAAATACAAATACAAGTGTCGGATTTCAGAATGTGAGTTCTTATTATTGCAATTCTCATTTGATCACATTATTCCCAACCATTAAAAATCTTGCAATAATTTCTGAATTTACAGTATATGCCCTCAGCATCTTTATGTCAGTATTTGGTTTTAGAGGAGAAGATTCTTTTAGAAAAATCACAGATGAAAACAAAAGTAAAAGAAACCAAGTAATGGCAATAGTTTACCATAGTTCTTTTAGTCCGGTGAGCAAATGAGAAAAGCATTACTATGTTACATATGAAATAAACCTAGAATATAGAGCAAACAATATCAAACTAAATTTGGATTTAAATCTAAAGAATTACACATTATCCATTGAATCAAGGCACTTTTTATTAATAAATACCTATAAGTAAACAACCATTTATCTTCCACATCAACTATAATGTCTGCTATCCTTGGGCTGTTGGCATAGTGATGTCGCTTTGGTAACAATTGTTTGTTATATACTTTTATATGTGGTGTTTTACAACTCATATTGGCAATAATATTAGCAACAGGCACTGGAAAATGAGAAAGACATTGATTTATAAACAAACTGATAAATAGCAACTATTGAGTTACTTTGATTAAATGCAGTCTTTACAATAAACAATGTACAATGTACAGGCCCTGGAGTTCAATTCATGGAAAATTTTGGTTATATTCTATTACCCTATAGAGATGATTTTGACAGGCCAGCAAGTAATTTTACTAGTCTTTGCTGTTGGGCTTGTTGTTGTGCGAGTGCTGCTTTGTAGCAGCATTAGCCTGCTCTTTTTTTAAATCTAAAAGGGTGTCTTTTACACGCAAGAAATATGGCTCTCTCTTAACAGGGGTCAGCCCTTTATGGTCCCCTTCCGACATACTATCATCACAGGCTTGTAGTTAAATATGAAAACTGAAAATAAAAATATATTTACCATCTCAAGTATGCAATATAGGTTATGGTATTGTAGAACACTATGTGACAGGAATGTGTGGATTTTTAGGAGATTTAAATAGTGTTAAAACATCACTGATGAAACTCATAAGAATTTGGTGAACCATAGCCCTTCAATCATCTTAGTCACTTGAGGAATATTGTGGTGGTTGTGATCTTTGATATCAAAGCATACTGTTAATTCAGAAATTATGGCGATGTTTAAATTATTGTGAAAAATGCAACAGGGTTATAATCGCAATAATTTAAACTCGCATTTTGAATTTTTGTATGTGAATTAATTGGGATTTTTTTCAATATTGGAAACATTAAAATCGCGTCTAAAATGACAAAATCACAATAAAAAATGCATGCTATAATTTCTGAATTTACAGTATGTGAATCATGGTGACCTAAATATAAAGCAGTCTATACCATTTCGATTAAGAAAGGATGGGAATGTGTCCTCCAGATTTATATTTAACTATCATTTTTTTTTAGGTATATGGTATTACCTGGATGTGGTACAGATTTAGGATGGGTTCTCCCATATTTGATTTTAGGATTGATTCTACTGAATGCTCCTTCATAGATATACATGTTATTATACTCTGTTAAATAATCCCTGGCTGTTATCAGTCTGTTACATGATGTATCGGACATTCCTGAAAACAAACAGAAGCTCTGATTACAAGTTCCGTTTTCTCTGTAAATTAAGGATTTAAAGACAATTTCATGAATAAATCAATGTGCACAGAGATTTTATGTCTCTTGATGTACTGATTTCTTTGTTTAGAGCAGTACATTTGAACATTTATCAAAGCAAAAAAACTTGAAAGACCATGAACATTAACAGTTGTAGATTCATTAAAATGGTGCCAAAAAATATCCATTTTTACATTCCAAAGATCAGTATCATACAAGATCAATTATAGAAAAAAAGGAATGCAAAGATATTCATAAACACTACAGGTAAACTAAAAAAAAGTTAACAAACAAGATAAATAGAAAGTATTTTAATTACTTTATAATGCATTTTATATTCTGTGCAGGTCTTACAATTTAAGAAAATAGAGGAAGAATGATAAGAAATTTAACACAATTAGAAAGCTAGTAAAACCTTCCTGAATCTCCATTCAAACACCTACCATGGTCAGCTACTATAATAATATTAGCACAATTGTGTAAGTTACGGCGGTATAAACCTTCCATCAATCTGCCTACAGCTTCGTCTACTTTATCCAGTGCCTGACCAATCTGAAATCAGATAATTTAATTTTTAGTTACTTGTAAGTTTGTACAGCTACAATTTTTCAATGGTCATAACTGTTAAAGATAAGAGCAGCCTTATAAATTACATTTTTTCACACATCACCCATATCAGTAACACATACTGTAGAATAAACCTAATTGCTAATCCCGGCTGACCAGGCCACTTGAACTTTTGACGCAAACAACAATCACTTTTCCATTGTGGCGTCAGATATTTTGTTTTATGATGTCAAAATTTCACGGGAACCTGTATGATATCCAGTAATGGCAGACAAATAACGATAAGGTGTATGGGACCTTTTTTGTAAGGAGTTTATTTTTCGGTTATTTTGCTATCATCTTTGACGATATTGAGAATTTAAAATTTGCCAACAGTAAATATCGAAAAAAGAGAAATAGAATCCTCTTACTTATTAAGTAACCAAAACAATCACATTTGAGATACCTTTGGAATATCATCAGGCCCAACAGAATGACCAAAACAATCACATTTAAAATACCTTTGGGATATCATCAGGTCCAACAGAATGACCAAAACAATCACATTTGAAATACCTTTGGGATATCATCAGGTCCAACAGAATGACCAAACAATCACATTTGAAATACCTTTGGAATATCATCAGGCCCAACAGAATGACCAAAACAATCACATTTGAAATACCTTTGGAATATCATCAGGCCCAACAGAATGTCCAGTGTGATCTGGTTCATCAAAATACAATGTGATAAAATCTGGTCTCTCTCCTGCTGGTAATTCTACCCATTGTAGTAACTCATCAACTCGAGAGTCAAAGGGAATTTTTCTGTAACAGAAATGATATCATATTTTTTTTAATTAAACTGCATAATTTTAAAACAATTACACACATATCTCAATTCTCTTTTTGTTCTCTTATAGATATTCGAGTAACTTAATTGGCAATATGTATGAATGCAATGTAAATACAGAAAGTGTTTTCAAAGAGAAGATTTATATGACTTAATCTCCATTATCTACATTATCCATCTTTATGTAATTTACTAAATAAAAAAAGTGTATTTTTTTCTTTACAATATAAAGATAGTGTTTTCTGCTGAAAGTGAAAGAGAAATCTTGGGGAAACTGTTTCAGCGAATTAAGGTCATGAAATATAAGTTCCTTCATAATATAGGTTCAAAGTGGAAGAAATATTCTATTATACTATTTTCAATGCAAACAAATATTTTTGCATTTGTTCCTTATGGAATAAAGGGTATAGAAATATAGATTCTTACACTGCAACAAGTGTATTACGATATTTCTCCACTCGAGACAGTTAAATTTTATTATTTAAAGCGCGAGGCTTGACAAGCTCTTTAAATAACAAAATTTAACTGTCGAGAGTGGAGAAATATCATAATACACGAGTTATAGTGTCGGAATCTGTTTCTCTTAATGCTTTTTATCGTTCTTTTTCAAAGATTTTCAGAAACTTGTGTTCTTTATATGCAACGTCATCAGGCATTGTCGCCTTTTTTCATGACGTCACAATAGGAAAATTCAGAAGAAAACAAAACAATTAGACGTCATAATCAAATTTCGACTAATCGTTTGCCGAGAACAGATTTTTCACTAGTGAGGAGAAATGTTTTTCTCACACCGCTCAGGAAATATATAAATAGTACAAAAATTAGAGAATATTTGTTCCAACAGGAACAAATTCTTAGCGTTGTTTAGAACAGTTTCCAGTGGAACTTCTGTTAAGTGAATCAAATACACGTTGACAACACCTCAAGAGGATACAAAGATTATAACTGATCTTACCCATCATATTTCTTCCAAATATCAGGGTGCATTCCTGTAAAAATAATAAATGTATCAGATTTAAAATACTGTTGATTCATTTATTTTTAAGTAGTTACCAATTTTCATTGATTAGGTAAAATTTGCATGTTTATGGATATATATATGCCTATAGAAATTTTTTTCATTCTTTGAACATTCAATTTCGTTGTTCACCTGTAACTATGAAATCCAGGTAATTGGTATCCAACGAAATTAAATGAATCCACAGTACAAGACAGTATCAGAAATTTTAGGGATACATTTACAACCTATAGTGTCGTAGGTTTATTAATTAATCAATTAATAAGATGATTTTTAATGTCATATATATAACCTTAATTTTGGACATAATGATTATAAATTTGTATAAACAAGTAAGACATATGATTGCTTTCTGACAATAACACTGTCAATTCTTTTTCATGTATTTTCTAAATCTAAGTCTTGATATTATTCAATTTTCTGTCAATTCAGGATTTTAGACCTATTTGTTCTGTTCTGTTTTGTAAAATGTTATGTATTCTGCTTTTTTGTTTTAACCATGTGCATCTTTCTATGACTGGATCATTGTTTTTCTTCACCCTTTCGTATTCCCCTCTTTAAACCTAATAATGTGCAGACTGCCATACCTACCTTGAATTTGTACATCAGATCCAGGCCAGAAATATGTGGCTGATCTTTTACTATTCTTCTTTGCTGTATTCCATATCTATAAGTATAAGATTTAACTATGTACTGTCTTTAAAAAAATTACTTTACATTTATAACTATTGTCATACATATTTGTGAACAGTAAACCTTTTATTTCTTTAATTCATATAACTTTTATCTAAAATAAGAACCATTATAAAATGATCCTCATAAAAAATGCAGGTCAATTAATCTTACAAGGACATTTGAACCTATCCAAGATGTGTCCATTAACAAAATATCTTTCCTCCACAACTTGTTTTTGTTAAAATATATAAACCCAGTAAAAAATATTCATTTGATTGAATTCTGTCAAGCTCTCATTGAGTTACTTGTGTGACATTGCAAAACAGCAGCCAAAACTGGAGGTTTTCAGGTGACACAACAAAGTATGGCATGTTTGACAATTACTCATCCTCATGTCATTTAGCTGGACAAAAAAAGTTTTGATGTTAGGGAAAATGCAGCTTACTTACTGGTTCCCCTTTCCACCATCTTGGATCGCTAGCATTAGCTTTACTCATACCAAAAAAAGCACCAATAGATTCATCATACATGTTATTGTCTATCACACCATGGGATTCAGGATACAGACCCTAATAAAAAGGCAATAAATATCAGATAAATCTAAACATAACTCTGCCCCCTCACCCCATACCAAACCAGGCACCAATAGAATCATCATACATGTTATTGTCTATCACACCATGGGATTCAGGATACAGACCCTAATAAAAAGGCAATAAATATCAGATAAATCTAAACATAACTCTGCCCCCTCACCCCATACCAAACCAGGCACCAATAGATTCATCATACATGTTATTGTCTATCACACCATGGGATTCAGGATACAGACCCTAATAAAAAGGCAATAAATATCAGATAAATCTAAACATAACTCTGCCCCCTCACCCCATACCAAACCAGGCACCAATAGAATCACCATACATGTTGTTGTCTATCACACCATGGGATTCAGGATACAGACCCTAATATAAAGGCAATAAATATCAGTTTTACCATCATGATTTTCATGCACACAACTTTTTTTGAATAACCTTCTTGCTATACTCAAGACTAACATTTTGGAAAGCTGAAGATAAATGTTGGAAATCACATAAACCAAAGTGCCAAAATAACAAAGTCTATACCATCTTAGTCAACTTTTCCAAGTGAAGTTAAAATTTTAGCTCAAAAAGGTTATATATGAATATTTTAACAAAATATATTATGTAAAAAGTTTATTTTACACCAATACAATCATCTTTAATCAATGATTTTCTATAACTCTCCAGTGCTTATTGCCTGAAAAAGCAATGATTCTAGTTAAACTTTACACTAAATTTTTCACAGTACATGTACTTAGTTTGATTCTTTGCAACTTTGAAGAATAACGAGTAGTTAAATTGCCAATTCAGAAAAAGTATCTTACCGTAACAATAGAATAATGATTTGGGAATGTCTTTGTTGGGTATACAGATCTCATATAAGGAGCATGTACTCCACACTGACTCAGTTTTCTGATGTAAGGAGTAAAGTTTCTCAGTAAATAATCAGCTCTAAATCCATCTAATGATAATAAAATCAGAGGCTTGTAACTGAAATAAGAAAAAATTAATATCAGAAATTTTAAAGATAATACAATTTTAAATATTAATTTAAACAATAATCTTAACTGGTTGTCTTTAAGGGCATACGATACAGTCTTGATCCTGTATTTACAGTTTGTTGAAAATTTCCATATAGGCTATTTTTTTGCCCGATTAAATAAAATATGTAATAAAAAGTATACCTTCATGTGCTACTTTTTGAGTTAAATGAGGTTGATATTTTTATATTTGCTCAAAATTTTGGATTTGTGGCCGGTTTTTTTTTCTTTCAAAAAGAAAGACATAACTTTTTAGTTTTAAAAGATAAACACAAATTGTTTTTTGTTAAATAATTTGTAATTTCTTTTTTTTTATAAGTATCCTAAAAAATTATGCATTTTTTATTCAGAAATAACTTATATTCATCAAATTGTCATGAATTAAGAAAAGAAACATCATTTTTTGCTGTATATTTATCAAAATTAAAAAAATGCACTATTTACAGTTTTATAAAATTTGGTCAACAAAATCTCCCTGCAAAATGAAACAAAATGTTGTTTTAAAAATAGGGGTACATGTACTTGTTTTCAAATTAAATCAGATTGAAAATTAAAAATCAGTCGAAAAATGCATCTTTTCCCAATATGTCACAGTTTGACGTCGCGAAAATATAATTTTACGTTAGCAAACGTCATTACCTCCCCTGTAACTGTATTGTATGCCCTTAAGTTCAATATACAGTCGGAAACCAGGTTGAAATAAAACAAAAGAATCGAAGCTCTTTATTAGAGAAGGCGAAAAAAGACTACTGTATAGTTTACTATAGTGACAAAATTTTTAAAAGTTAATAAAAACAAACAAAATTGCAATTTTCTTCTCAATTACGAGGTGTTTTATTTTAAAAACACTATTTGCATAAGTTTTCAATTTATCTAGTACATAGTTAAGCAGAACAATTAGATACCAAGTCAACGACATGCATACATGTGATGGACTGTGAAACTCAGATCTGGAGATTTGGAAATTTTGGTCAGGAGATTAGGACTCAGATCAGGAGGTTTTTTATCGACATAAATTTTGTCGTAAATGTAACCATATGATGTAGAAATTGTGTTTTTTCTACAAATTGTAATATGTTTATAGTACCCTTATTGCCTTTCTATTTGAATAAAATAAAATATTAAGAAGAATCTGTTTCCTGTTTAGTTTTGTTTTGTTTTTGATAAATGATTGTTCACCATGTTCACTGCTTGCAAATAAATCATTATATTTATTAATCTTATCTGTATAGATTTTTATTCATGTCTCCATCTCCTTATCATTGGTAAATGTATAGACAAAAAAGAAAGAAATAAGCTCTACATGTTTGTTTGCAACATCATAAATTAATCAAAAAAATAACAAACACTTACAGTAGTACTGCATGACTTTTAAGCATTATGAAAGTCATATTTGTAGAAAACTAAAAAAGACTTAAACAGTGTAAAATGTTTTGCCATTTCTAGCTTACACAATAAAATCTTATTTATTCTAACATCTACCATTCTCAAACCCAAGGTTTTATAATCCCACTAAAACTAGCTAGAACTTTTATCAAATTGTATATTTAGGATACATAGGTGATAAACAGATTTAAAATATAAACTTCAATTTAATCCTTGAAAGGAGGTCTAGATTGCTAAAATAATTTATAAATTTATATTTTTTTATTTCTCCCAAAACATCTAAATTCATTTAATCAACATCCTTTTATGATTATTTGATTAAAATATTAATCATTATAGTCTTTTTACAATTTACATTTTTAAAAGCAAAATAACTGAAAACAGGATAAAACAAAGGGAAGTAACAAAAATGTATTTCAATATTCCCAATACACATCGTTTTTATAACACAACGGCAGTTAGCCAGAGGTAAACATCGTTGATTACCAGTATGTTTGACACCCAAGCTGTCAAGTGAAGCCAATTAACTATACATCTTCTTTGATGTACAGGTAAAATTTTACACAGGTGTCAATTACACCCGTACAGTAGTAAGAAATGATCAAATATGGCGTCTGAAAATTTTCATTCACGAAATATTTCATACACGGGAGTTTTTTCTCCTAAACGGGAGGACGGGAGGAGACCCCTGAAAACGGGAGTTTTGTACTCCCGTCGGGAGGTTCACATGTATGGACATGGGTATCTTTCAAGTTGGATGATGAAAATGCATAATCTACGATTTTTTTGAAAAAATTACCACGGACGGAAAACATATCAATCTATTAGTTCAGTAATTTTCGTGTAGCCTTCCATTATGTGACTGAAGAAAATTTTTAAAAAAATGGGTAACAATCGTATCGAAAAGAGAAAATCGAGTGCACCTTTTTATGTTAGGGCGTGTTTGAGTTGAGTATTTTGTCTTAATATCGTACAAAGTAAGAATATTGCATACATCGTCTCCCTTCAGATTCTATCATTTTTATATATTAAAGCTACAGGTTGACTTTATTACACCAAAAAATCACAGTACTAAAAGATGAAATATATTGGTCAAGTGAAATACCTATCTAATGAGTCACAAAAACAGAGAAGGTGTGTTCGAATAGCTATTTTTTTACTGTAAGTACTTGACGACAGTCTTTCAAGTTGGATGATGAAAATGCATATCTTCGAAAATTTATAATTTTGTGTGTGTAATAACTAGGGTTTATAGTCATCATACACTATAAAAATCTAGTCTGCCCTTACACGAAATATTTAATTAGAATTTTTTTTAATGTTTATGAATTTTTCGAAAATTCAACCTGACAACCGATCAGACAATAGTTTTAAGTTGAATCATTGCAGAAAAAAATATTAACTGATGCTCATTAGCTAGTTGATACATTTGTCTTTGAAAATACAACTGACATATAAGGATCGTAATGATGCATTGAATGTGGATAAATTTATCAGTTTCCAAGAGCAAAATTGGTAGCGCGTCATCCCAACAATGGCTTCCATTACTACGATTGTAAAAATGAACTGGCGTAATGGGGAGATAATTTTGACGAAGTAGACTTCTATCTGTATAGGACCAATTTAATTTAATTCAGTAAATTGAGTTATTGATTGTAATAAATTTTATCTAAAAATATTTTAATTTAGTATAAAAATTTAACCTTTTAAATTATCATGGTTTGAGGACACGTATTTGCACTATTTTTCATATGTCTTGGGGAAATTTGCGTGTCAACTTTATTGAAAATAATGTAAAATCTTTTTTTCAACTATGGGCTTTGAGTTTGATCGGCCATAAGTAGTCAAACTACTGTATCACTAGCCTGTCAACACTGAGGTCATGAGTATGAATCCTGCACAGGGTATGTGCACATGAATCCAAATTAATTAAATAGGATTGCTGGTTTACATACCGAAGGTCAGAAGTTCTCTCTGGGCACAATAGCTTCCTCCACTAATAAGAACTTACAACCAAGAAATAGTATAATAGTGATGAAAGTGTCATTAAACACCAATCAATCAATCTATATTATTTGCTAATTAACTAACTATATTATAATAAGTTATGAATCAAAATTTCTTAAAATTTAATATGTCCATTGGCAGTAAATATAATATTGCTACCAAACCACTTTCTACTAAAAAAAAAATTATCCGAGGAAAAAATCTTACTCTGAGTTGCATGTTTCGTGTTGAGAAGGACATGGTTTATCTAACCAGGTTTCTGTCAATTCTGCTGGCCATAGATTTACAGGTAAATATGTTCTAAATTGAGAAGCTAATGATTGGTCAATGTTTTCAGTCAGAAACTGGATCCCTGTTAATAATTCAATGTCTCTTATCCTGGCTACATTGTCTTTTAAATACTCCAAATTATACTAAAATAAAGACAAAAAGATATCTATCAACAGGAAAAAAACTATTAATTATATGATAAAGCATCCACATGATGTTTCTTTAACATTTTTAATCACAAAAGTGCAAGCAATTGGTCAATTCTGTTTAACTATTATGTAGATATCCGCCATCAAAAGAATAGATATATTCCATTACAATGTATGTGAGGAAGCGTAGTTTAATTATGGGTCTTTTTTCAATATGCGTCTATTATCATTATGCAAAATTGTAAAAAAGTGGTTCTTTCCTTTGAAGGGATATTTTGAAAGTCCCTTCCTACCATCACACTTTTAGCTGAGATATGTAGGGTCACTGTCAAATAGACTTTAACATAGATTTGAGAGGATGAGGCTGTATTCCTGCATACTTACCAAACAATTGGGAACACTCTGTACATGTGGTAATATATATGACTGTTCTCTGGACTACTTACCAAACAATTGGGAACACTCTGTACATGTGGTAATATGTATGACTGTACTCTGGACTACTTACCAAACAATTGGGAACACTCTGTACATGTGGTAATATATATGACTGTTCTCTGGACTACTTACCAAACAATTGGGAACACTCTGTACATGTGGTAATATGTATGACTGTACTCTGGAAGACTTACCAAACAATTGGGAACACTCTGTACATGTGGTAATATGTATGACTGTTCTCTGGACTACTTACCAAACAATTGAGAACACTCTGTACATGTGGTAATATATATGACTGTTCTCTGGACTACTTACCAAACAATTGGGAACACTCTGTACATGTGGTAATATGTATGACTGTTCTCTGGACTACTTACCAAACAATTGGGAACACTCTGTACATGTGGTAATATATATGACTGTTCTCTGGACTACTTACCAAACAGTTGGGAACACTCTGTACATGTGGTAATATGTATGACTGTTCTCTGGACTACTTACCAAACAATTGGGAACACTCTGTACATGTGGTAATATGTATGACTGTTCTCTGGACTACTTACCAAACAATTGGGAACACTCTGTACATGTGGTAATATGTATGACTGTTCTCTGGACTACTTAACAAACAATTGGGAACACTCTGTACATGTGGTATAATATATGACTGTTCTCTGGACTACTTACCAAACAATTGGGAACACTCTGTACATGTGGTAAAATGTATGACTGTTCTCTGGAAGACTTACCAAACAATTGGGAACACTCTGTACATGTGGTAATATATATGACTGTACATCAATGTCACCATTACACGGGAGATTTAGAGTCTTGTTCTTGCATTTCATTAATATCATATAGAAATGAGTTGGTAAAATTACTGTACTGTTGCTGTTTACCGTGCTAAAATGATATATAAAAAAAAAGGTCTTGTGAATTTCTTCATACAGATTACAGCTGATTTTTTTTATTAATCTTGATAAGAACAAACTGTACATGATCAACAATTAACTTGAAAACATTGACAAGACAGCAAAATAAGGGAGTAAAAGATAGTATTTATTTTTAAACTATTTTGTTTAAAGCCGTCTCAATATGTAAATTCTCAATACAACATCTATCAATATCATAACCCTTTTTGGCTGTGAACACAGCACCATCTATTTAATTCAGATTCCAAGATAAATAGAATATTGGAACTAAAACTAATGCCATACAAGTGTTTACTGCAATGCAAAAGCTAGTAAAACCCTCATCTTTCATTTGAAATTGAATTTCAATACTGTCCATTCATTATGATTCATTTCATTCAAAATTCCGAGGATTTGTAGGTACAGGTGATTCACAAAATTAATGCTCAAAGAATAACATTTTCTCTATAGGTTTGAATGCAGACTTCAGACTCCAAAATTAAATATCCAAAAACATGCAAGTTTTCCTCAAACTCACAAAATTAGGATCCACGAATAACAAATGAATCCACAGTGCATTTTTTATCCCCTATTCAGAATTTGTAAGGTTAATTACTAATATTTAATGATAAAAAAGTTTATAGCATAGTTAAATTACCTTTGACCGTCAAACAGTAGATCTACTAATCCATCCCCATTATAATCATATATAGGTCCTGTTGTAACACTCATGTCACCATATCTTACACTGTAATCTCTAGACAACTGCCATACGTACTCCCATATACCTATAAAGTACATTTTATTAAAAAATCATATATGTATTATACTACATTGTATTAACATTTAACATATGTTTGCATATACCTTTAATGCTGGTAAATGAATAACAGTGTTGTAAAACCCAATATAAATCATTCAAGATTTAACCATTTTACTTCATGTATTTGCAAGTCAGAAGGGGTCACCATCAATTATACCTTTACTAACTATGCCAACATTTCTATTAATGGTGAGTTGACTATAAGTCTTGTAGTCTTGCCATTGCTTCTAAATAAGCTGTTTTCTCAAATTGCAGTTTGTAACACCTTATGATTTTAATTGAAAACCACACCCAAAAGCTGATCACAAGCAGTTTTTATTGTATGAAAAAAATCTTTGCTTACATTACTTTTGTATCTGTGTTCGAATGCATTGTAGAGGTGTAATTATAAAATATTACTGGTTGTTCTTAAATGGATGGTATGTTTTTTAAACTGTAAAAAAAGCCTATGCCATTTGCCATCTTTGGGGTGATGGGCATACAGTGACCCTTAGTTGCTAATTTTTAAGTAATTTGCTCTCTGGTGAAAAATTGTCTAATTGGTAATCATAACTATCTATTTTTATAAAGTAATTATCTTTCTCTTTTATATCAGGACTACTCTCTCTTTGTACTTGCTTCATTACTTTTATGAAAACATACCATGTTTAAACCCATCAAACATTGGAACAGTAAAACTGAGAAAATTGGCACCTGCAACTGGTCTGGCTAAAGAGAAAAGAAGAAATTTAAATTATTATAATTGCAATTTAAAAGCAATTAGTTATTGAAGCTTTTTAGAAAAATCTGACACAAACTTTAGTTTCCCAATACATGAAAGGTGAATATAAATAGTATAAAACAGATTAAGATCTCGATTAATATGATTTCTAAAATTTTCATTTTTATTTTTTTTTACAATTTCATACTAAAATATTTTTATATATACATAATTGAAACTCAAAAATTCAATTTCTCAAAAATGGAGTGTTCCAAAATTAATCCTTTTTTTTTTAAATTTTCCTTGACACAATTACTTACGATACAAAGTTTGTAATGAAATGTTTCTATCTTTGTTAACATAATCATCACAGGTTAGTCCTCCATTGCTCAGGTCATTTACATAACATACTTCTGTTGAATTAACATCTCCCTAGAAAAACAATGTAAGTCACACATGAAGTCATTGTTTACAAGTACTGTATAAAACTTAGAAATATAATAAGTTTCAATGAGATATTTACTTACACACTCAATTTTTTTTCTAATAAAAAATGTTTAAAAAAAGCATTTTTATTCAAACAAATCCAATGAGTTTTCATCATCAATGTATTTTGTGATAATTTCAATATTTGGTTCTCTAGATTATTTTAAAAGGTAAACAAATTAGAGAAACAGGTATATTTTAACTTTCTAACCTGTGTCTGTGGTAGGGTAGCTGTTGTCCAGAAAGTTCTGTTGTCATTGTAACCTGATGCTAAATCTTTATACAGTTTTGTATACAGTGGGCCATGAGACAATACAGGTACTCCAAAAGGTAAAAGTCTGGCAGAATCAGGCAATGTAACTGGTATATTTAAATTCTGCAAAGAAAAACAAATTAAAAAGAATTATCACCACTTTATTTTTTTTAAATTTTAAAGTTAAAAGCAATTTTCAGGAAAACAATGAAAGCTTTAAGTTCCCAATAAGAATATCACATTGAATTTAGTATAAAATCTAAACAATTATAAGTTTTGGCACAAAATGTACATTTCCATCTTTCTGTATATTGAAATTAACTTTTTTTTTATATAAACTTCACCTTTGAATCACAACCACAGAGAGGAATAGGTTTAGTCACGTTACTCTTAATTTGATTGGCTGGTACTTGTGGTATAATATTAGGACGATTCAAAATATGGTTTAATGCTCCTACTGTTCCATTGTTTGGTGCTGGGTTGATGCCAGATATCTCTGGAAAAAATACAATTATTAAGGCTTTAAGTTTCTGACAGTACTTTGTAATATTGCACTTATAATGGCTATATTTTATATTCAAACAATGGGAATCCTATAAGTACTTACTGTACACAATCTATGAGTCACAGAAAGAAAGATAATAGTCAACATCTAAGCTCAGAGGACTGTCCCAAAGTTTGTCCTCATGTGCAAAAAGCATCAATTTTGATGTTTTTTCTTTCTTTTTCTCAAACCAGAAGTCCAAATGATGCCAATGGGAACATCTAACTGTAGTTTACATGTAGAGAGGACCCCAGTGAACATTTATAACACTGGTAGATCAGTCTAAAAAGGTCATTTGCACAATTTATTTTTTTTTAAATCGGATTTTTCAGATTTTGGACTTTAACTAGACTTGCAACTAGAAGTAGTCATTTTCTTGGTGTATTTTGATAAAAAACATGATCAGTAGTAATATGCCTTCGGGTAAACAGTATTTGTCAGAGTTTTAGTTCTCATAACTCTGTGTTTCAGACCTCAAAGGTAAGCCCACCTCTCCAAAAAAAATATTTTGTCCAATTTCAATTTTGAAATTGGTATTTGAGCTCAAAATGAATATTAACACTGAGAAACATCACAATCAATAGTGTCAAATTCCGGAAACATGCATACACTTCAAAATTAAAATGGCATTTCGATGACCTTCAAATGTATGGAGCGCCATTGGTGCCAAATAACGGTGGTCTTGGTACAGCCATAATATGACAGCCCCCACATGGCAAAGGTTAAGGATCACTGCCATAAAAATTGGCAAAAATATGAACATGCAGCATTCTTTATATATATATATATATATATATATTCCATATCCAATAATTGAATTATCTTTATATTTACCTGTTTTCTACAAAAGTATCATCTGCTTTTAGCAAAAATTATACAGAACATAATAAAGAATAAAGTATAGAAAGTAAGTTGACATTCAATCAAATATAAAAAAAAAGAAGATGTGGTATGATTGCAAATGAGACAACTATCCACAAAAGACCAAAATGACACTGACATTAACAACTATAGGTCACTGTACGTACGGCCTTCAACAATGAGCAAAGCCCATACCGCATAGTCAGCTTTAAAAGGCCCCAATAAGATAATGTAAAACAATTCAAACGAGAAAACTTATGGCCTTATTTATGTAAAAATATGAATGAACCAGATGCTCCGCAGGGCGTAGCTTTATACGACCGCAGAGGTTGAACCCTGAACGGTTGGGGCAAGTATGGACATAACATTCAAGCTGGATTCAGCTCTAAATTTGGATTGTGATTAAATAGTTGACACAGCATAGGTTTCTGACACAGAATGAATGTGTTCTAATGAAATTAAAATTTTTGTTTTCTCTTAGAGCAATTCACTATGCTGTTGAATATTATTCCTCTCAAAAAAATGTTTGAAGAAATTTTCTTTTTATTTATGAAATTTCAAATGAGAAAATTGAACCCATTTTTTTTAATCACATCCCTCTTTCCCTTATTCCAAAACTAATCTCAATTAAAATTTCTAATGGAGTTTGCAACAATTACTACTCATTTAAATACATCATAAAATATTAAGATGTAAAAAAAACTGCTTGTTATCACTGAATGGTAAAGATTATTTTAATTTATCAGTTGGTAGTAAAAAGTGAATATACATTGTATATTGTATATATAACAAAGATTTAAGTTGATTCTGGACAAAGAAAGATAACTCCAAATAAAAAAAAATCTTACAATTAGATATTTCTTGCTTACTATTCTGGACAAAGAAAGATAACTCTAATTTAAAACAAAATTGCTATTTCACAATATTTTGCAATAAGATATTTCTTGCCATTGCGCAATACTGTGCAATTGAAAAGACTTGCTATTGCACAAAACTTAATATAATAATTTTAGATCCTGATTTGGACCAACTTGAAAACTGGGCCCATAATCAAAAATCTAAGTACATGTTTGGATTCAGCATATCAAAGAACCCCAAGATTTCAATTTTTGTTAAAATCAAACTAAGTTTATTTTGGACCCTTTGGACTTTAATGTAGACCAATTTGAAAACAAGACCAAAAATGAGGAATCTACATACACAGTTAGATTTGGCATATCAAAGAACCCCATTTATTCAATTTTTGATGAAATCAAACAAAGTTTAATTTTGGACCCCGATTTGGACCAACTTGAAAACTGGGCCGATAATCAAGAATCTAAGTACATTTTTAGATTCAGCATATCAAAGAACCCAACCGATTAATTTTTTGTCAAAATCAAACGAAGTTTAATTTTGGACCCTTTGGACCTTAATGTAGACCAATTTGAAAAAGGGACCAAAAGTTAAAAATCTACATACACAGTTAGATTCGGCATATCAAAGAACCCCAATTATTCAATTTTGATGAAATCAAACAAAGTTTAATTTTGGACCTTTTGGGCCCCTTATTCCTAAACTGTTGGGACCAAAACTCCCAAAATCATTACCAACCTTCCTTTTATGGTCATAAACCTTGTGTTTAAATTTCATAGATTTCTATTTACTTATACTAAAGTTATGGTGCGAAAACCAAGAAAATGTTTATTTGGGTCCCTTTTTGGCCCCTAATTCCTAAACTGTTGGGACCTAAACTCCCAAAATCAATATAAACCTTCCTTTTATGGTCATAAACCTTGTGTTTAAATTTCATAGATTTCTATTTACTTATACTAAAGTTATGGTGCGAAAACCAAGAAAATGTTTATTTGGGTCCCTTTTTGGCCCCTAATTCCTAAACTGTTGGGACCTTAACTCCCAAAATCAATATAAACCTTCCTTTTGTGGTCATAAACATTGTGTTTAAATTTCATTATTTTCTATTTACTTAAACTAAAGTTATTGTGCTAAAACCAAGAATAATGCTTATTTGGGCCCTTTTTTGGCCCCTAATTCCTACACTGTTGAAACCAAAACTCCCAAAATCAATCCCAACCTTTCTTTTGTGGTCATAAACCTTGTGTCAAAATTTCATAGATTTCTATTAACTTAAACTAAAGTTATAGTGCGAAAACCAAGAAAATGCTTATTTGGGCCCATTTTGGCCCCTAATTCCTAAAATGTTGGGACCAAAACTCCCAAAATCAATACCAACCTTCCTTTTGTGGTCATAAACCTTGTGATAAAATTTTATAGATTTATATTCACTTTTACTAAAGTTAGAGTGCGAAAACTAAAAGTATTCGGACGACGACGACGACAACGATGACGACGACGACGACGACAACGACGACGACGACGACGCCAACGTGATAGCAATATACGACGAAATTTTTTTCAAAATTTGCGGTAGTATAAAAACAAATATTTAACACATAAACAAACGACAACCATTGAATTTACAGACTCCAGACTTGGAACAGGCACATACATAAATAATGTGGTACTAACATGACCTGATTTCAGGTTTGTCATGTGAGGAGAGGACATTTGTTTATCATTTTAATTGGTCAGAACTGTTTGATTATATCAAAAACACATTTATCTTTAATTCTAACTCAAATGCTAGTTGCCTTAACAGAAGTATCTTTAAAAAAACATTTCTTCTGAATGGTCCCTCAAAATATCATGTCATATGAAAAATTATTGATTCCACTTGAGGTGAACACATATATTGTTACATTCAATCTGTTATCTTAGTACATGATGTTCAAATAAAGTACGGACTACTTACCACACATAAGATTATATAATTCTATATTTTCAAAAGGTTTTATTTCTAGTTGTTGTTTAAATGCTGGTCCATGTGCCAAAAACAAAGCCTACAATAAGAATTATGCAGAGAGATAAGTCATGACAAGCTAGACCTACTGTCAATAGTGTTTGTAGATTTTTAACCCATTTTTCATTCGCAGAACTATGTCCCTTTGTGTTACAATGAAATTTGTCAATCTCTTGCAGAGAAGTGTTGCCTGTTACCCTGTCAGAAAAATTTAAGTCCTTCTTATTTTTATGAATAAATTTGACGTATATACTATCTTCTGATTGGTTAAAGAATTAGCTTTTTTTTCAATGTTATCAATTTTTTTATGGTGATACGCCCACTCTAATGTTGTATATTCATACGAAAACATCTGTGTAAGTTGTTCGTATTAATATATATCTTTGAGCCTTATTTTTGATAGAAATTTATTTATAATGAATGGCCATAATTTATTTTGAATTTATTGAACCATAAAATTAATTATTGACTCTTCACATTTAACATAATCCGCTTTGAGGATTATTCAATGTGAAGAGTCAAAAATTAATTTTATGGTTCAATAAATTCAAAATAAATAACAGCCATTCATTAAACATTCTACAATTATTTGTTAATGAAGGGTACTACCCTACAGTCAATATTGTATAAAGTTACAATAAAATATAAAGGAGTTACTGTGAATAAAAACTTACATGCATAGATTTATACAGATTATCCCATCCATGGTTTCCACCAGTGCACCAAAAAGAATTAGTACTGAAATATAAAAAAACCAATTATTGTGGACTATAAGTTCCTGAGAATTCTTCAATACTAACATTATTTATATCAGACCTTTCTTAAATTATCATAATTATTAAGGTTCCAACTTCTTTAAACTTTGGAGTTGATCTCAGATAGAGTTTGTTTTTATTTTTTGGTACCTTTTGGTCATATATAGCTCTTCGATAATTTCAGTATTTATTCAACATTGGCGTTTGAACATTTGGCTTTGAGAGTTCCTAATGTAGGAAATCAAGAAGAACCAATTGGACACAAACAAATTTTACATAGTGTTATTTTCATTCTATTTTTCCACAGCTTTTAATCATTATTTTGATTGATTATTGTTGCTTAGCATCCAAGAAATCAAGATCAATGTGAAACAAAATTGAGAAAGACAAAAGAGTATAGATTTTCATTATAAAAATGTAACATTTAACAAGAAATCTGGACATAGACAGAACAAAAATTTACCAAGAAAATAAGGTCTATACAAAAAGATTAGCAAATATTTTATTTCAATTTAATCAACATCTATTCATATATCTTTTTTTTTCTTCTTTCTTTTTTTTTTGAGAGGGGGAGGGGGGTTCACATTGCCAACAAAGTAAATTGTTTGGTTATGACATAGATCCAGAGATCAAGGCCATTGACAAGTAACTCAAGGTCAAACTTACTCTGTAACAAGCCACTGGTCCTGCATATCTAATAATACATCACCAATTCGTTTGTTGTTAAGGTAATGGAAGCGTTTCGGTGCTGTTTCTTTGGTAAAAACTTTCATAGCTGGGTTTTTGCACATTAACTCATCTGTAATCTTAGATACAGGTACTTGAGTGAAATCTAGAAAAAATAATTACAGAAAAACATTGTCAAGTAGTTCATGTACAGTGATCAACAGCCAATCAAATCTCAGGTTGTATGTACTAATAAAGAGAGCGTGGAAAATGAGTCATCATAAGATTAATATTGTAATGCCGTCAACCCCCCTTTTTGAATATGCTGTGTTATTAAGTACAAATAATAATACGGAGATGTCTGTGAGATGATATGCTTTGCATATGAGTGTATTTGATACCCTGATTACACTAAAATTGATTTAATTCTATTGTGTTTCAAGTGATGTTATGAGTGGAATTTAATCGCGGTGACAAAGTTTGTCCCCGGAGTGCCGGTACCTTTAGTTCTGTTGTTTATTTGAGATATTAACCTTTTTCATGTGTTCCTAAGTTATCCTGTTGTTGAAATAACCTTCATGATGAATACATATGTTAGTTCTTAATGATTTTATGCTGGAAAACATCTTTATTTACATAAAATGTCCAGTGTTTATGTTCCGGACCATATGAGTATTTGGACCATACGCGTATGGTCATGACCATATGGGTATATACTCATATGGTCGAGGTAATTAACAGGTACATAAATGCTTACCTCTTTATATAACCATTTTAGTTGTTACGTCATTAAAAAGACACTACCAAAGGTAATTTTTTCATTAAAAATTAGTAATAACAAGAATGACAAAATAAAATTAGCAGTTTTACACAGTAAATTTCATCACTACTCACAATTATAGAAAACACATTTTTTTTTTCATTACCGATATGTTATTACGAGTGAATGGGAAAATGTGGACCTGGGAAGTTAACTTCCAAAAATATATTAATGAGCTGTTTTACTATAACCTGACGTAAAAGTCGACAGGATGGAGAGTTTAATACATTGCTTACTTTTGAAACCTAATATAATTAGCATTAGCAGTGCAATATTCATAATTTTTTATATTTATACGTGCATGTCTTGTTTTAAAAATATGAATGACGTCACCGGCAAGGACACTAGTTCATTATTTAAAGTTGTCTGGTGATATGATGTACTTCAGTCATTTTATGATATTGGAGATCTAGAGGGTTTCCACCGTAGACACATCGGAATGACCCAGGATCCAAGAAAAGCTATGGTACCGTGTGGACGTAAGTGTCACCCTACGCATGATGATGCAAGAAAACTAGCTTTGACATCAATATTTAATGTTATTTGAATTGTAAATAATACAATTGAATGTAGCAATCATTGTTATTTTATAAAGTTTTCTCACGCATATTATTGAAAAAATACCTATATGGTCCAAATACTCATATGGTTTGGCCCGTTTATAACCAAACGAGTATATACTCATATGGTCCAACCATATGCGTACGGTCGGACCATACGCGTATGGTCGGACCATACGCGTATGGTCGGACCATATGAGAATATGCATATGGTCATGACCATACGCGTATGGTCCAAATACTCATATGGTCCGGAACATTTACATTTTGATTTGCCATTTCAGGAATTTCCCTTATTAGAGAGATGGTTGCTGATTGGTCTGACTTATGTAAGATAGTCTGTGAATGATCAACTACGGAAGGCAGTAATTGTTGTGGTTTGGAATTGAATGTTATGAAACACCAAACTTGAAATCTCGGAGGAAATTAAAGAGACGAATTTGGGAGACTTTAGGAGGAAATTAAGGAGATAAATTTGGGAGCTGTGGGAGTAAAGTTAAGAGACATATTTGGGAGACTTAAGGAGGAAAGTACGGAGATAAATTTGGGAGCTGTGGGAGTAAAGTTAGGAGACATATTTGGGAGACTTAAGGAGTAAATTAAGGAGTAAATCTGGGTGACTCAGTTTGGATTGTAATAGTTGGTGACAATATATGTAGAGGTTAAATTAAACCTTTAGTGTTTTTAATTATTAAAGAGATATATGTCTTGGTGACAAAAATAACAAGTATTTTTATACGGATAATTATTTTAAATAGATGTTGGTGAATAATCTAAGGCTACATAATTTTATAGGTGTTCTTTTATTGAGACCCTTTGTAAGCCTGAATGAGCTATATTATGCTAATGGTAGTTTTTAAACTTGTCGACTGAATCTACAGAGTAGTTACTCTGGATTGTTATATATGTATGTGCATACATATATTTAATAAGATAGACCAACCATACCAGGAACCCAACCAAACCAGTAACAGCTAGAGCCTTCACAGTTATTCTCTCTGCCATTTTAAGATTGTCAAATAAATGATCAAAACTTTTATATGCTTTGTCTTTATTTATCAATAATAATTATATAACATTTGATAGACCTCTGAAGTCTAGGTTAATGAAGCTGTAAAGTGTGTTGGTTCGACTGTATTCCAATTAGACGTCGGCCGTACATTTTATAGTATTATAAATCATACCAGTTAAAGAAATCCCTTTTATTTGTAACCTGTTATCTCTGGTGTCCGACTCTAACACCAGGGAGGCAGCGTTATAATATATCAGTAAAATCATATTTAGTGCAGCAGCATGTGGCCTATGAAACATTTGATTTGACGTTAAATTTGACTTACTTTCTGTTTTGACTTTATACTTTGATATCCTGGCATAATCATTTTCAATTCTTCCAAAAGTTCCATCAAATACAAGTACGTTTTTGATGTCATCAGGCATATACTGCGGAAGCTTGACCATGTTACTACAAGACACATGCTGCATACCTGTAACAATATCATAAACAATAATTCACAGTAATGTTGGTTGCACTGTAAAAATACTTAAACAAATAACCTATATAACAATAGAATAATCAATCTAGCAAGGGATTACTAATTTATTGCTAACAAGTCTGGTATTCTGTAAACATTTAATTTTCACCCCTTTTACTTTAATCTCCAAAAAATTAGACCACGCATTTCTCTTATCTTCATATTTTTTGCCAGTTATTCTCTAATCTTCATTTTTTAAGGGCATTATTCTTTAATCATTTAACCCCATCCAAACCCTCCTAAATATGGTTGGAAAATTTGCACAAACACAGTTGGTTCAACCACACATTTATTTTTTTGCCGCACTCAAACCTGGATGTATGGTCTATGTTTTTGTTTATTATTGTATGTTTCTGTTTTAACTTATCTGTATTTTTAGCAGGTATTTTTGTTGATTCCTGTTATCCACTCTCCGATCATTAAAAGGGTCTGAATTCTTTGGAACAACAAAATACAAACAAGCCTAACAATACACTACATAGAAAAGTTTGGAAATTCTAGTGTTAATAAAACATTACCATGATCGGCTATAACAATCAGATTGACACAATCCTGCTGTCCTTCCTGATATAAAGTGTTCATCAACCTTCCTAACATCTCATCAGCTGTCTCTAACTGACCATTAAGCTAGGGAGAAAATTATTTTCAATTACTTCATTCATTGATACTAACGTTGAAACATGATATTCCTCCCCCCCTTCCCACAAAACAATTTATTTCAGCTTTTTCTCATTTGAAGAATTAAAAATGGTGTAATTTGTTCAAATTTTCCCGAGTGGTCAAATTGGTCGAATAAAAATACTTAACAATAGGAAAACCATGGTATGGAAGAAAATGATTTTAAAAGAAATTGTGGTAGTCAACCATATTAATTTTTAAGTTTCTTAATCGAATCATTAATTTAAGAAAATGTGTACCAAATCACTGTCCGGTCCTTTCTGGTGCCCTGCATGATCTGGTTCATCAAAGTATAATGTGATTATGTCTGGTTTCTTATCATCAGGTAGTAGTAGCCATTCCATTACTTTCTCAAGTCTCTCTGGGAATCCTATTTTACTGTAACAATAGATTTAAATCAATACTACTAGAAGATGACTGCAAAATCATGCTACAATGGGTTTGGGATGAAAATTTCGGGAACTCAATTTTCGGCTCTATCTTGACATCATTTGCAAGTATGGTCTTCAGGAAACGATGATAGTCCGTCAGAAGGGGACGATAAATGGCTGGCCCTTGTTAAGAGAGAGCCATATCTCTTGCACGTTAAAGACACCCTTGCAGATTTTGAAAAAGAGTAGGCTGATGACGCTACAAGGCAGCAATTGCACCCACAAAGTAGAAAGGGATTAACATAAGTTGCAAAACTTGTTTCCCAATCCACTATAAATAAATATGTTTAAAAAACAAGAGGCTCTCAAGAGCCTGAATCGCTCACCTTAATTTTTTTGGTTAAATCTCTCATCAATGATTATTTTGGCTTTTCAATTTATTTAAATATTCTTTGAATCGTCCTATTTTCTTCAAAAGCAAAAAAAAAAATCATTTTCTTCTATGTTCTATTTTAGCCATAGGAGCTATGTTTCTTGAAATACAAGGAAATGAAATATAAAATTTATACTAGATACTCTGAAACTCATTTAGCCTAAGTTTGGCTGAAATTGATACAGCAGTTTCAAAGGAGAAGATTTTTTAAAGTAAGTCAACATGATGAACAAATTGTGAAAAAAGTCTTTAAAGGGCAATAACTCCTCAAGAAGTCAATTGACAATTTTGGTCAAATTGACTTATTTGTAGATCTTACTTTGCTTAACATTTTTGCCATTAATAGTTTATCTGTATCTATAATAATATTCAAGATAATAACCAAAAACTGCAAAATTTCTTTAAAATCATCAATTCAGGGGCATTATACCTGAAAAACCAGTTCCTCAATTCGGCTGAAAATTTCAGGATAGGTAGACCTTGACCTAATAAATACTTTAACTTCTTGTCTTATTTGCTCTAAATGCTGGAGTTTTTGAGATATAAGCCAAAAACTGCATTTTACCCTGTGTTCTATTTTTAGCCATGACGGCCATGTTTTTTGACGAAATAAAAAATAAAGCACAAAATTTATTTTATACACCCTACTGTTCATTCAGTTGAAGTTTGGTTGAATTTGATTGCGTAGTTTTAGAGGAGAAGATTTTTAAAGTTAGCAAATATGATGAACAAATTGTGAAAAATTGTCATTAAAGGACAATAACCCCTTAAGGGGTCAATTGACAATTTTGGTAATATTAACTTATTTGTAGATCTTACTTTGCTGATCATTTTTGCTGTTTACAGTTTATCTTTATCTATAATAATATTCAAGATAATGATCAAAAACTTCAAAATTTCCTTAAAATTACCAATTAAGTGGCAGCAACCCAACAATGGGTTGTTTGATTCATCTGAAAATTTCAGGGCTGATAGATGTTACTCTAATGAACATTTTTACCCCTGTCAGATTTGCTCTAAATGCTTTCGTTTTTGAGATATAAGCCAAAAACTGCATTTGACCCCTATGTTCTATTTTAAGTTTCAGAGGAGAAGATGTTTGAAAAATTGTAAACGACGACGACAACAACGGACGCCAAGTGATGAGAAAAGCTCACATGGCCTTTTAGGCCAGCTGAGCTAAAAATACGATTGGGCAAATGTTGAAACAAAGTGTCTTTAATTGTGCAGGCAGTATGTTGACAGATCAAGCATGAAAATGTGAAAGACACCAATCAATACTGAATAACAATCTCCAAATTTGGATATTTTCTCAAAAATTTGGGGTTTTCTGTGGAAAAAGATTGTTTCAAAAAAATATTTAGGAAGTACAAAACACTACATTTATATGTTATATCAAAAATGTATGGTTTCAAAGGAGATGCGGCTCAGTGAAATTGGTATCTTCCTTTAATAGTCTAGATATCATACCACATCTACAGTTAAAGTGATATATAGTTCATTTAACTTACCCATCATATCCTACCCACACGTCTGGATAACTTCCTAAAAGTAGACAAAAATATAAATGCACAGCTATATGTCTTCAACCAGTGAAATCACAGAATATTTACTGTAAGAGCAAACATGTTTTAAAACACAAAATTAACAGTTCTGCATTACATTAATTCTGGGAAAAAATTTACATGATTCATCTATATTATCTGCATAAAGAAAGTGTACGTTTTATTGTCATGCACCAAATATTACAGTTCAAGTCATTTGGCAAGATTTTTTACTGTTATTCATCATGAAGGTTGCCCTACTACAACCCTCTATAAACAGTCATGATTTGTTATAACATATATGTCTTGTACCTTACCTGATATGTTAACATCTGATCCTGGCCAAAAGAAGGTATAAGCTTTCCTCCCTTGCTTCTTGGCTGTATTCCAAATCTAAAAATTGATCAAAACTTAATAACGTAAAAAAAGATGTAAATTCAACCACCATGAACAAAAATTGTTGCATAAGACATAAGACATAAAGCTTTATTTAGAGTTGGTATAAGCATTGCAAGTACAAACAAAAATTTAACTTAATAATTTAGGGAAAAGCTAAAAACGGCAATAAATGGAAAATAAATATCTTCTTGAAAACAAAATGCAGTAGCTGTTTGAACAATAGCTTGATAAAGTTATTCCATCTAAACTAACCAGAAAACCTTGATGATGAGGTAATTTGATTTTTTGTTGTTGTTGCATCACTGTTCCATTGATGTTTACCCCATCTCATCTAGTCGTAGTAACTTTTTTAGACTAAATTATTAATAACAAAACTTACCAAAAAAGTTCTGATAAAGCAATATACTTACTGGTTCTCCTCCCCACCATCTTGGGTCCATTTTTGTATGACTTGAGAGTGAGAAGACTTCACCAATATCTGCATCATACATGTTGTTAGATATAATACCATGGGACTCTGGATACAAACCCTGAAAACAGGTTGTTTTTTCATTAGCAATACTATGTAAATTTAATTTGTCATTTAAATAGAATTCAAAAAATAAATTATGTATGCAATATTCCAATAACAAAGTTTAATTCAAGCAGAAAAAACATCAAAAAAATGTTTAGTTTTTAGTTCAATATTGTTATGATCATATTCCATTAAGATTTATGTCCCACTGGGAACAAAGAGGATAGGTAGTGTTCTGTGAAACTAAAACTGAACACAAAAAATGTATCTTTTGAGATGGAAGCTATCTCCTCAAAACTCTGCATTTGCATATTAACTGTTTTACTTTTTAGCTTGAGTAAGATTTTGTTGATTTTAACTTACTGTAGCTATTGTGTAGTGGTTTGGGAATGTTACGGTAGGATATACAGATCTCATATAAGGTGTGTGTACACCACAGGTCCTCAGTTTCTCTATGACTGGTGTTAACTTTCTCTGAACATAGTCAGCTCTAAACCCATCTAATGATATCAATAGAAGTGGAATTTTCCTGAAAATAATTATGATTGAATGTATGAAAGAATGAATCTTTATTGCAAAGCATAGACATGCTATGGCAAACATTACATTTTATTTATAATTATACATTTTATTTTTGCCTTTATGAAAATAGTTATCAAATTTTTTACTAAGTAAAGCTAGATGCAAAGTATTGTAATGTATCTATGTTTGCTGCATTTTTTAGAAATACAAAGAAAACAAGAAAATGTAATGAGACAAAAATCTATTTGATGTGTATAAAACATATTTTACTGAAGGTTCAAAAGAGAAAGGGACCATATTCTTTACATAAAACAATCATACGACTTCTGACAGAAATATCAAACAGCAGTAAACAATTTATGAATATCTTTTCATAATTCATTTCAGGTAGGAAACTAAAGGGATATAAAATTGAAAATTGAAATTAGGAACATGTCAAAGAGACAACACGCCCAAAGAACAGCCAAAGGCCACCGATTGGTCTTCAATGCAGGGAGAAAATCCTGCACCTAGATTTGGGCCTCATACTTTATATATAACATACTTTACCCTTGACATTTTGTTTTACTTGGAGCACTACATGGTACATCTTTCCAATGAAGGGACATCTTAGATGGCTTCCACAATGATGTAGGTAGAAATGTCCTAAGACTGGCAGCTGTATCATCTGGTAACCCTGTCAGAAACTGGATCCCTGTTAATAACTCTATATCTCTAATTCTGGCAACATTCTCCATCAAATAATCCTCATCAGGCTTTGAAAAAAAATTTAAAAGAATAAAATATTTCTTTAAACCATATCAGTACAAACCAAAATCTTTATTTGCTAGTTGTCATTCTTAGTCAAATAAGAGAATCAATATGGGTTAATATATTATTACATTGGTTGCAATGAATAACATTGATTTCTCAGTGAAATAAAAACCAATAATTTCATGTGAAATAAACATGGTTATTTTACTCCTCTGACTCCATACAGCAATAGGCATTGTCATGATGTCAGATCACAACTTATTATGAATGCTTAGAAAAAAGACATAGTTCTTTACATTTTTACTTTAATTTCAGAAAACTGCCATATGATTCTGTAATAAAAAGAATTATATTCAACGATTGACTGAACAACACATTATTTCATGAATGCGTGTATTAGTTATTCTATAAATATTTCATTTATGATTTGCTTCTAATGTCCCCTGCATTTCACATATTTTAACTATCTAAGGTACAAGGACAATAGCTAATTGGAACACTTTTTTTTGTTGTTCTTTAAAACTTTTTATCAATATTTTAGAGAAATGAAGGCTTCAGAGCAAATGCAAAAAGATTTTCATTATAATTATCATTTCTAAGGGATATGCCTCATTAAATATATCTTATCGTCACAAATTTTCAAATGTCAAAGACATTGCTGATATAAACCTATGATATATTAAGTTTCATAAAATTCTGACAATAATTGTACACATTTGAATGCTGACAATGCAATTTTCCATACAATCAATGTTTGCACGGGGCATAACTCTTTACAAATAATTGATTTTGGAATTTGTCAAAGACAAAGATGATATAATTTTCAATGTAAGTTATGTTTCCAAGGGGCATAATTGTATGAGCTGTTCAAGTTTTAAGATAATTAACTTACCATGCAGTTAGGTACAGCAGGTAAGTGTGGTAAAATAAATGACAAAATCTCAAGGTCAGCTGTGATACAGCTGAGAATATCTTCATGTTTACATGATATTATGATAATGTAATAATGAGTAGGTAAAGGCACTCCATCTTTCCCAACATACCTAAAACAATAAGCATCATAATTAATCATTATAAATTTATCACTATCCATATGTGTGATATAAAGATGGTGAATTACAACCACTGTTGCAGTTTATATAATGTGCATTCATCATAATTAGTGGGCTACTAACTTTATGGATTTGGTGGCTAAAGGCAAATCATGAATGTCTAGTTTCATAAAATCCCATTTTTTTATATTATAAATTCAATTACAAATATATAAATCATACAAACTGTTATTCAAGCATTCTGGACCAAAAAAGTAATACATAATAAAAAAATTCTTACTTTGTCTCATTTGAAACATCTTCCCATAATCCATCTCTGTTATGGTCAAAAGCTGAACCAATGATCACTTCCATACCAGATCTTTGATTACCATAGTCTAGTACCAACTTCATTGTGTACTCCCATATACCTAAAAAGTACATCTTTGATTAAATCCTCAAGCAACAAGAATGTGTCCATAGTACATGGATGCCCCCACTTGCACTATCATTTTCTATGTTTAGAGGACCAACTTCATCAAGAACTACCTGGACCAAAAACTTTAACCTGAAGCAGGACAGACTGGAGAAGGGACAGATGCACAGACTGAAAAACATAATGCCTCTAATTGGTACATAAAAAAATTTGAAAAGGGATTGGAAGGCACTTCAATAAAATTAGTGGATTTTGGCAACCTGCTTGTAGAAGAATAGAACATTATTATTAAAATTATATTCAAGTTGAAAAGGAAAATGTGATTAAGGGACCTAATCCCCTATATAATACTGAAATAGTTTAAACAATATCATTGTGAATTTCAGACAATTCAATTTTTGTCTTCTTACATAAGGGTGAAATCCACACAAAACAGAAAATAATTAAATGCTTATGAAGTATAACAACAATAACAAACTTCTTCAGAGCAAATCAGAACAACACATAGTGTCAGATGATAAAATACTTTTATTTTTCAGAAATCAGATTATCTCCCTTCTTGTTCTAAAATTTTGTATGTTCAGTATTTAAATATTTTGGTTTTTTTTAGGAAGAGATGAGATAAACAAACTCATGAATGTACAGTTGCATATATAAAAGTGTTGGAACTGAGTAATAGAATGCATTGTTTTAATGATTGGTATAACCTAGTATTTTTTAACATAAATCAGGTGGTCTGAGTCTTCTTATTTGAATTGTTTACATTTGTCATTTCAGGGACTTTATTATCAGACTATGCTGCTTGCAGTATTGGCTTTGAGTATTGTACAAGGCACTACAGTGACCTATAGCTGTTAATTTCTGTGTCATTTTGGTCTCTTATGAAGAGTTTTCTCATTGGCAACCACACCACATCTTTTGATAATAATAATTACCATCTTTAAATCCATCATACATTGGTACAAGGCTGGAACTAAGAGTTTTCTCAAGGTCTGAGTTTTTAACTGAAAAACCTGTAAATATATATTTAGGTTTGAATCTTCATTTCCTGATTTGACCAATAACTTAAAAGTTTCTTAAAAAGTCATTTTATCTTTTCTAATGTTTATATTTGAACATAAAGACTTGTCTTATTCAAATACATTGCTGTCTTATTATAATGATATAGTTTCAGAGGGTGTGAGTTTAAAACCCACTAGTGGTGGGCTCTGATATGTTAGACTTTGAGAAATATATTGCAAGTTTGCTTACAGAATGTTGATGGTTCTCCCTGTGCACACTTGCTTCCTCAACCAATAAAATCTACCCAAGATACAGCCAAGGTTGCTGACAGTGGCATCAACCACCAACAAAATTTGAGACTTGAGAAAATATTACAGACAATATAAAAAGAAGACCTTTTTAATGCTATTTATTGTGTAAACAAGTACATGAACTTAGTACTGTGGATTCGTTATTATTTGTTGAATACAAATTTTCATGGATTTTGTGGGTACAGGTGAAACCCGAATTCAAATGTTCAAAGAAAAACATATTTTCAATAGACTTTGTATACAGAGACTGGCAAAACCACGAAATCAAATATCCACAAATATGCAAGTTTTTAGCAAACAACGAAAATTGATACCCACGAAAATAAATGAATCTGCAGTATTAGAATATAAAAGTGGGAATTTAGTGATAAATTTTAAATAATTAATTTTCAAATGACATTACAATGTAAAGTCATACCTGAATTGACAATAAAATGGTGTGATATTGACATATTATTATTCCTATAACTACTGCAGGGGAGTAACTCTACCCTAGGATCAATATTCACACATCTACCAGTCATATTTTCTACAGTCTGTAAATAAAAAGTTAATGTATGATTGTGATAAATTAATGACATGGTTAAATTTGGCTCACTAAATAATAAAAAAATTAGATCTCTTCTTATTTTGAAACAAAATAAGCAAAATGCAGTTAGTTTCTTGTGGGTGTCACCTTATTTGGATAAAGTTTAACTAGATTTTGATAGCACTCTTTAAATAGACTATTTGCTGAAGTGGCAATATTTCATATTTCATTTTTGTCCATTCTTAATTATAAATCAACACAGTAATTTCCAAAATAATGCTAACCAACGTCCATACAGATATGTGTTACGAAAGATTTCACACTAAATAGGTATCATCTAAAAGACACCAATACAGACATATATCATTCTCGTATAATACATGTTTTTTTTGTACTAATGTAGCAATATAGATCTCACATTATGTATATGTCAACACAAGCACATGTTACTACATATCTTACCTTATTTGGATAGAGTATAAATGAAGTCCACACAGGCATCTTATGTGTTTTACTGTAACCACTAGCTGTATCATTAGTGCTCAATATACACACATCTTCAGCTACACTCATCTCAGGTTTACCAAAGGGGCTGCTATAAACAGTATTACTAGTAAAAGACTTCACCTAAAAAATCAAAAGTCTTGATTTACGTATTAACGTATGAATTTTAAAAGACTAGTCAATTTTCGCAAATATCTAGGATTTATCTTTTCCCCAAGACTTCTTATATCCTTTTCCTGTGAATGAGACAATGTTATCTTTAAACTAGAGGCTCTAAAGAGCCTGTGTTGCTCACCTTGGTCTATGTTAATATTAAACATTGTACACAGATGGATTCATGACAAAATTGTGTTTTGGTGATGGTGATGTGTTTATAGATCTTACTTTACTAAACATTTTTGCTGCTTACAATTATCTCTATCTATAAAAGTAGTTTCTGTGGAAAATGTTAGTGAAAATCAACAAATTTTGTGAAAATTATTAAAAATTGACTATGAAAGGCAATAACTCCTAAAGTGGTCAGCTGACCATTTTGGTCATGTTGACTTATTTGTAGATCTTACTTTGCTGAACATTATTGCTGTTTACAGTTTATCTCTATCTAAAATAATATTCAAGATAATAACCAAAAACAACAAAATTTCCTCAAAATTACCAATTCAGGGGCAGCAACCTAACAACCGATGATCCAATTCATCTGAAAATTCCAGGGCAGATAGATCTTGACCTGATCTACAATTTTACTTCGTGTCAGATTTACTCTTAATGCTTTGGTTTTTGAGTTATAAGCCAAAAACTGCATTTTACCCCTATGTTCTATTTTTAGATGTGGCGGCCATCTTGGTTCATTGGCGGGTCATCGGACACTAATTTTCAAACTAGATACCCCAATGATGATTGTGGCCAAGTTTCAATTAATTTGGCCGAGTAGTTTCAGAGGAGAAGATTTTTCTAAAAGATTACTAAGATTTACGAAAAATGGTTAAAAATTGACTATAATGGGCAATAACTCCTAAAGTGGTCAACTGACCATTTTGGTCGTGTGACTTATTTGTAGATCTTACTTTGCTGAACATTATTGCTGTTTACAGTTTATCTCTATCTAAAATAATATTCAAGATAATAACCAAAAACAACAAAATTTCCTTAAAATTACCAATTCAGGGGCAGCAACCTAAGGCCACGGGTTTTTAATTTGTTGGTTTAAGGATTTTTCCCAAAAAAAAGTCGGGTCGGTCGGTTGGAAAAAAAAAGGAAAAAAATATCTTTCAAAACAGAAAAAATATGCAAAATAAATATAATATATATTTCACCTTACTAACAAAATGTTTGTCTTATATGCTGTTTTGTCATCATTTCTTAACATTATTTTAAGTTCGATGAAGTATTATTGATCAGTGATCATGAACATCGCATGACATCGTTTAATAATTTCCTGTAAAAAAGGGGGGTTGCACAGACAAAGACGAAATTAAATCATCATTTCACAAACAAGAAAAACAGATTCGCGTAGCTCTCAATCAATTCCAGAAAACTTGGTGAATAACGATCTTCAAGCACAAAAACTGATAAAGAAAAAAAATGTAAAAACGTCGTACAAAAATAAGTTTCAACACACGTGTCGAAAAACGTAATAGACTCGTCCACTGGAAAAACGACAAAATCGGGTTAATCAGTTGTCATGCAATCCGGTTTTTATCCCAATGATCGATATTTTTTGTTTTTATCTATGAAACAAGAAAATTTCAAATGATTTGTTAATATTCAGTACTTTAATTGATGTATTTCCCCTGTCCACATTTGGACAAGTCTATTTCTCCGAGATGATGCATCTTACGGACTGATGACAATAAGGGAAACGAACTTATTTTGTAATTGGTTTTAAACACAGGTTTCGTTCCGCAAAATTATTTGCGCAAAAGACATTTCAAGGTCAGTTATAATTGATTTGTCTATTTTTAGAAACGTAAATTGAAAGTTTTATTTTTCACAACAGAAGTGTTATCAACTTTGTTAATGATAAATGCATTTCATTTCATAAAAAAAGTAAATTTTAATTATATTTCAGGGATAATGCATTTATAAGGGTCGGCGGGAATAAAAAAGCATAAAAAGTCAATTTTATTTTTATTCTGAAAATCGGCAAAATCGGGTCGGCGAATCCGTAAACCAACAAATAAAAAAACCATGGCCTAACAACGGAATGTCAGATTCATCTGAAAATTTCAGGGCAGATAGATCTTAACCTGATAAACAATTTTACCCCATGTCAGATTTGCTCTAAATGCTTTGGTTTTTGAGTAATAAGCCAAAAACTGCATTTTACCCCTATGTTCTATTTTTAGCCATGGTGGCCATCTTGGTTGGTTGGCGGGGTCACCGGACACAATTTTTAAACTAGATACCCCAATGATGATTATGGCCAAGTTTGGTTAAATTTGGCCCAGTAGTTTCAGAGGAGAAGATTTTTGTAAAAGTTAACACCGGACGCAGGACGACGACAGACGACGGACGCCAAGTGATGAGAAAAGCTCACTTGGCCCTTTGGGCCAGGTGAGCTAAAAAGTGATTATATTTCTTAAGTATCAATAATGATATCATGTTTCACAATCGATAACAATTTGGCCAACTTTAAGAATTAAAAAAAAAAATATTATTAAGGGCTCTTATTTATCATTTTATTTTACAATAAAACTGAGAATGAATATAGGAAATGTGTCAAAGACCCAACACCCAAACCAAAGCAGAAAAGAGCAAAAGGTCACCAATGGGTCTTCAACACAGCAAGAAAATCATGCACCCAGTGACAGGCTGCAAGCTTTTATATCATCAGACATGAATTACCCTGGACCTTTGCTGTTTAACTATTTTCTGGTACATGTATTGTCTTTCAGGGAGATAAATATTGACTAATTTTAATCATTAAGGAATGACTGTAATATTTCTTATGTTATTTCGAATAGAACGAAAAAATATTACAGTCATTTCTTATAATTTAATTCTAAATTCCATTCTTAACCGTAGAAACCCAGGAAAAAACATTGATGGCGTCACAGTCACATGACTAAATAATGTCTATGGGCTGATAACAAAATAAAGTCAGCCAATCAGAAGACGTGTTACATCCAAAATTAAATTATTCTAAGATATACCTTATTATTACAGTAGCAGTTCCGATCAGGTATACTGTCTTCTTTGTTGTGACTACACACTGGTGACATAGTTCTATTTGTTGTTGTTATTGCTGGAGGTCTACGTAACAAGTGATTCAATGATCCCATTGTTCCGTTATTTGGTGCTGGAGAAATTTTCAACAATTCTGGAAAGAATCGGTCATGTCAGTATATTAAATTGAGGCCAGTACCAGTAATACAAAGAACAAATATTATTTGTTTAACAAAAACAAACGAAAGGTAAACTCCACCCTGATAAGTAATTAAAAAATAAAATAAAGTTTCTTAGCATCCAGCCAACCCCAAAAAAATCATAAAAAATATTATAACAAATTCGAAGTGCAATGTAGTCATTCTTTTTTTTTAAATTGAACCTTTATAGCTATGCAGAACTTTTAACATTGTAGAAGTATTCTTATAACATCATAACAATGACGTTATCTATCATGTACTGAAAACGAAAGAAATTACCCATACCAAAAATAATTCATAAAAGCTAAATCATATGGTATCTTAAAATTCCATCTTACCACACATGAGGTTATAAAGTTCAATATTTTCAAAAGGATCACTTTCTATTCCTTGTCTAAAATCTGGACCATGGGCCACGAATAAAGCCTGTAACACAAAAGATACATGTATTGGCAAAAGAAAGTTAATTTTATCATAGGTTTAATCAGTGTTTGGAAAATCCAAATTCAAGGTCAAACACAATTTCATGTACCGGTACTTATTTTAATAGATTTTCTGCTATCAAAGGCCTGCCCAAAAACAGAATAGTGGTCAGTTTGTTGTTGCTTAGATATACATTTAATTAGACTAAGAGATACAAATGAATTGAATCAACTATAATACTTATCTAGTTTGTTATGTGAAAGAAGAAAAAAAGAAAGCTTTAATTACCTGCATACTTTTGTACAAATTGTCAAAACCATGATTTCCTTTTAAACAATAGCTTCTACTGTTTCTACAAACAAACAAAAATCTCATTTAGATATCAATACACTATCAATTAAAACTCTAATTTGGCATTAAAATTTAAAAGATCATATCATAAGGAACATGTGTACTAAATTTCAAATTGATTGGACTTCAATTTCATCAAAAATACTTTGACCAAAAACCTTAACCTGAAGTGGGACAGATGGACAGACAGACACACAAACCGAAAACATATTGCCCCTAGATGGGGCATAAAAAAAATAATATTTAGTTTTCAAGTAAGTTTGCTAAAATTAAACAAACTGAAAACAAGCAGTTTATGAGCTACCATGTCCCATTAAATAAATCTATAACTTCATTAAAACTCAACTTTCAAACTTTACACGAAACAACTAAAAATTGATGTGTGGATGGGGAATATCCTGCTAAAATGTTTATCCCCAAATATTATGTATGTATGTGCCTGTCCCAAGTCAGGAGCATGTAATTCAGTGCAGGTTGTTTGTTAATGTGTTACATATTTGTTTTTCATTTCATTTTTTTGTACATAAATTAGGCCATTCATTTCCTTGCTTGAATTGTTTAACATTTATGATTTTGGGCCCTTTTATAAATGACCATAAGGTATGGGCTTAGCTCATTGTCGAATGCCCTATGGTGACCTATTGTTGTTTATTTCTGTTACATTTGTTATCTTTAATATAACATCCCCAAGTTCCTGATTAATTCAAATGTCTGACTATACAACTTTACCTAGCAACAGTCCATCTGTTCTGCATGTCTAGTATAACATCACCAAGTCTCTGATTGTTTGTATAATGATGTCTGACAGGCATGGTTGTTTTATCAAACATTTGAATGTGTCCACTTTTACACTGGAGTAATTTCTTAACTTCTTCTAATGGTAAAGCTATAATTTAGAGTAAGACATTTTAAAATCAAAGTACAAATAAAAGCATGCCCTAGCACATGAACAAAGACATATCGCTTGCACTACACTCTATATCTCCAAAATATAGAGTATGCTTCCACCTCATTTTTCATATATCACATACATTTAACATATATATATAGATTATCGCTGATTATCTCAACAAGATTGGTTTTCTCGCTTGAGCCGGTACAGCGAAAGCATGAAAAGCAATCAAGTTGAGATGACCAATGATAATATGTTTATCACTATTTTACCTATGACGATTCTGTCGATTACATGTCAATTTCATTAGCAACGCCATGTGTCTCCTTAGTTTCTAGCCACAATTTTCCATTTCAAGCAAGTAGCATGATATGAAAAATTATCACAACGAAAGATCAAAGGAAAAATGCACAAAATAGCGATAAATATATATACCGTACCAATTTTTTTTTTATATTTTCACATTTTTAAGCAACTTCTCTGAATTTATATTCAGTCCACACTTGTTGTATTAAAATTCTTTAGTCCCACCATTAAAATACAACAGTTTATTTAAATTCACTCCTTTAAATAGTACAATGTATAGAATTATAAAGTATTAAATCTTTAAAATTGAGAATGGAAATGGGGAATGTGTCAAAGAGACAACAACCCGACCAAAGAAAAAAAACCCAACACAGCAGAAGGTCACACACAGGTCTTCAATATAGCGAGAAATTGAATGTGAAATACCTGAATGTATAAGAAGTCTGCATGTTGCAAACTATACTAGTTTGAAATTTTCTCTTTTCTTTCAGTTTTAAAAATGGATTGTTCATAACGATAGTCAAGAAAAATTTACTTACAATTTAAAGTACAAAATACTATAGATTGGTAAAATGTATACATACGATTAGGAGTGTTCTTGACAACATAACCACTTCCAACTTTTTCTTCATGAAACTTTGTATGTAACTGTCCTATTGTTCCATCAAAGATAAGATAGTGGGAAGTATTCATATACTGATTGAGATATACTCTTCTGTCACAGGAGGTAGATTCCATTCCTGAAAGGAAAAAAATCTGCAGCTTCTAGAATTCTGGGCAAAGTGTCTGTAAGAAATTGAACAAAAAGTTGTAGTAAGAGCTCTAAACTAATTTTATCATTTACTTATAAGGACAAGATATGAAAATGAAAATCAAGACACATTATGCACACCTAAATTTAAATTCTTGATACATTTTTCAACATCTTAGGAAACATGACCTAGCAATATCATTGTAAGTTCTGTAAATTGGAGAAAATAACTTCCATGCCAGGGTAAATAAAATGGTAATTACCTGTAGCAGAAGCCGTATAGACTGTGTCTACGGTTTGAAGATACTTAATCTAAAAATACATTGAAACCTGTACATAAATGTTACCCTTGTGGTCATAGAAAACTGACCTTGTATGATAGGTGACCATTGAATTCAGGTTTAAAATACATTTTTATTTCTAAAACAGAACACAATGAGGATGAACTGACAAGAAAGATTTTGGCTTTAGAGGTAATCTTCGATGCAGGTTTGACTGCAGTACTATTTGTTAAAAGGGGTATCAAACAGTCCTCACCATGGTCAGCCAGTACCATCAAATTAACACAGTTGTGTATCTGACGTCTGTATAATCCATTCATCAGTCTGTTTATAATTCCATCTACTCTACTCAACATGGCATCTACCTGTAGGAATTATACTGAAAATCTGAATATAGTTAAAGTTTTCAACATCACTGCCAAGTTCTCAGTAAAGACTATAAAAAAAAAAAATACAGTAAACCAAAAGGATGATGAGGTCATATTTTTCACTGTAGAGGAACTGGGTTCACAGAAATGTAACTGAATGGTATTCTAATCAATCTAACAGACACTCTAAATTAATTAAAATAATTTTTAAGCTGCTTTATAACACGTAGAAATCTAATGATATACATTTTGAATATCAATTATCTTATTTCTTCATGGATATTTTTTTTTTCTCTATACTCTGCGAGATTCAAAAACAGTTCTCAAGAAAATCAGAAGAGGAAAGTTTTCAGCATTAAATGTATTTTAATAAAAAAAACAACGCTGAATTCAGGAATTCATACATGAATAAAATTTGTAAAAACAATATGTGCATGACTATAGAGTGGCAATAAAAAATAAAGTAGTAATCTACCTCAGGACTAACAGGACCATTACCATGTCCAGTATGATCAGGCTCATCAAAGTACAGGGTAATCAAATCAGGTCTTTTATTGTCTGGCCAACTCAACCATTCTAATGCTTTGTCCACACGTTCTTCAAATGTCACAGATCTGGTGCATAGTTTAATAGTAAAAAAATATAGTAAGTCATCATAAAGTAGTCACGCCTTTCTATGGTGAGAAAAAAAAAATGTAATTGTGTAATTTTAAAATTACAAGTCAATTTAAATATTCTGTGGTTTTCATTCAATTTCATTATACTGTAGAAATATTAATTTTGGTAAGATGAAAAATTTGTGATTTTGATTATTAAATTGATTTCCTGAGGCATTATATTTCAAGTTAATTCTAGATTTGGGTTTAATCACATGAATAATATTTATCCATGAGATAAACAAATTAAAATCCAAACATAGTTCCTCTTTTCCCAAAAAATCTTTAAACAGTATAAAACCAGGGTGATTATCAATATAATCAAGATGCCATACTATTAATCATCTTGTGAATACAGCAACATTTTCATTGTGAATTTGAAAGCAAATTTTCCTTGTTTTAAGCATTATAAATAACCAATTGAACAGAGGTAAGTTTTGAAGATTATTAATGAGTTATCTCCCTTTACTCAGCGAATAAATATGATTCACTGGACAATGGGAGATAATTCATTTTTGTTTAAGAATTTCACTTAATTAAATGATTTATGAACTTATAAAAAGATATCAAAACACTCACCCATCATAAGGATAATATATATCAGGCATTATACCAGATATGTTGACTTCAGATCCAACCCAAAAATAGGTTGCTGTTTTCTTTCCTTGTTTTTTGGCAGTTGACCAAATCTATAAAATATAAAACATGTATGTAATATAATATTTTTAATCTTTAAAACATATAATATTCTTTTTAAGATCAAAGGCTAGGTTTTTTTTCACTAAACCACTTTAAAACATATATGTTTAAAAAGTAATTTGTCTAGCCTATCCTAACAATTTCAAGTTTTTCAAGTTACCAAAATTTTAAACTTTAAAATACTATATTTACTAAGCATATAAAAAAAAAGATTTCAAAGTTGTTTAATAAAACTGAAATCAACAGGGTAAAGTGGTAGACTCTGTTTCTCTAATGCTGTAATGAAAACATTGAGGACAATATGCCAAATGGATTTGATAGGAAATTACAGGAAATTTGCATTTAAATCATTTAAGGTTGTTAAAATTTTTAAAACTGGGTACAGCTGGTTTAAATGCATACAGAAATTATTTCATGTATTTATTTATTGCAATTTTTTAAGAATGAACAAAAATGTGAGATTAATTATTACGATTTGTAGAAAAGCTGCATAAAGATATATGTATTAGATATCCGATTGTGAGTTCTTATTGTGGTGATACTCCCCCAGTCCTATCATTTGCATTAATAAAGACCTTGCATAATTTATGAGTTTGCAGTATAAGAATAACTTCCAACTGTATCACTTACTGGTTCCCCACCCCACCATGCTGGATTCTCTTTTGACGATCCACCAATAGAGAACTTTTCATTAATTATGGGATCATACATATTGTTATCTACAATACCATGTGACTCAGGATATAATCCCTGTAAATAGAAAATCATGTGAAGAAAAACAAGAATATAATATGTTATAAATCAACAGATTGGTTTGCATAACGAGAACCACTGCAATGTATTTACGCTTTCTCAAAACTTAAAAATAAGACCATTGATAATAATTTCAGCAGATATCAATAGAGAACTCACAAATCAATGATTGTAAAAAAGATATTTTTGTGTCTGTGCCAAGCCAAGGGCCTCTGTCCTATGTTAGTCTTGTATGGTTTTTTTTAATTCTAGTTCATTTATATGTTGTGGAGTTTTAAGTATGACAATTATTTTAACTGGACTAGTACATATTTTGATTTTAATCTCCAGCTGAGGCCTATGTTCTGGTGTGGGATTTTCTCGCTGCACTGTTATGATATAGCCTTCTTAAGACTTATTACAACTATTGATGAACCGAAATAAGGACAATAGTTGTACTTATATTTGTTCAAATCTTAGAGTGTATTCATTTACTTACTGTGACTATAGTGTAGTGATTTGGGAATGTCAATGTAGGATATACAGCCCTCAAGAATGGTGTATGTAACTTACTGTGACTATAGTGTAGTGATTTGGGAATGTCAATGTAGGATATACAGCCCTCAAGAATGGTGTATGTAACTTACTGTGACTATAGTGAAGTGATTTGGGAATGTCAATGTAGGATAAGCAGCCCTCAAGAATGGTGTATGTAACTTACTGTGACTATAGTGTAGTGATTTGGGAATGTCAATGTAGGATATACAGCCCTCAAGAATGGTGTATGTAACTTACTGTGACTATAGTGTAGTGATTTGGGAATGTCAATGTAGGATAAGCAGCCCTCAAGAATGGTGTATTTAACTTACTGTGACTATAGTGAAGTGATTTGGGAATGTCAATGTAGGATAAGCAGCCCTCAAGAATGGTGTATGTAACTTACTGTGACTATAGTGTAGTGATTTGGGAATGTCAATGTAGGATATACAGCCCTCAAGAATGGTGTATGTAACTTACTGTGACTATAGTGAAGTGATTTGGGAATGTCAATGTAGGATAAGCAGCCCTCAAGAATGGTGTATGTAACTTACTGTGACTATAGTGTAGTGATTTGGGAATGTCAATGTAGGATATACAGCCCTCAAGAATGGTGTATGTAACTTACTGTGACTATAGTGAAGTGATTTGGGAATGTCAATGTAGGATAAGCAGCCCTCAAGAATGGTGTATGTAACTTACTGTGACTATAGTGTAGTGATTTGGGAATGTCAATGTAGGATAAGCAGCCCTCAAGAATGGTGTATGTAACTTACTGTGACTATAGTGAAGTGATTTGGGAATGTCAATGTAGGATAAGCAGCCCTCAAGAATGGTGTATGTAACTTACTGTGACTATAGTGAAGTGATTTGGGAATGTCAATGTAGGATAAGCAGCCCTCAAGAATGGTGTATGTAACTTACTGTGACTATAGTGAAGTGATTTGGGAATGTCAATGTAGGATAAGCAGCCCTCAAGAATGGTGTATGTAACTTACTGTGACTATAGTGAAGTGATTTGGGAATGTCAATGTAGGATAAGCAGCCCTCAAGAATGGTGTATGTAACTTACTGTGACTATAGTGAAGTGATTTGGGAATGTCAATGTAGGATAAGCAGCCCTCAAGAATGGTGTATGTAACTTACTGTGACTATAGTGTAGTGATTTGGGAATGTCAATGTAGGATAAGCAGCCCTCAAGAATGGTGTATGTAACTTACTGTGACTATAGTGAAGTGATTTGGGAATGTCAATGTAGGATAAGCAGCCCTCAAGAATGGTGTATGTAACTTACTGTGACTATAGTGAAGTGATTTGGGAATGTCAATGTAGGATAAGCAGCCCTCAAGAATGGTGTATGTAACTTACTGTGACTATAGTGTAGTGATTTGGGAATGTCAATGTAGGATAAGCAGCCCTCAAGAATGGTGTATGTAACTTACTGTGACTATAGTGTAGTGATTTGGGAATGTCAATGTAGGATAAGCAGCCCTCAAGAATGGTGTATGTAACTTACTGTGACTATAGTGTAGTGATTTGGGAATGTCAATGTAGGATAAGCAGCCCTCAAGAATGGTGTATGTAACTTACTGTGACTATAGTGTAGTGATTTGGGAATGTCAATGTAGGATAAGCAGCCCTCAAGAATGGTGTATGTAACTTACTGTGACTATAGTGTAGTGATTTGGGAATGTCAATGTAGGATAAGCAGCCCTCAAGAATGGTGTATGTAACTTACTGTGACTATAGTGTAGTGATTTGGGAATGTCAATGTAGGATAAGCAGCCCTCAAGAATGGTGTATGTAACTTACTGTGACTATAGTGTAGTGATTTGGGAATGTCAATGTAGGATAAGCAGCCCTCATGTATGGTGTATGTACTCCACAGGATGTTAGCCTCTTTAGTGTTGGTGTCAGATTTCTCGTCAGATATTCGGCACGAAAACCATCCAATGAAATCAACAATACAGGATTTGATCTAAAATTAAATATTATATGTACATTTAAATCGAATTTTACTATAAATTCAAAGAAACACTTCTTTATTACAAATTTATCTTTGAAAAGTTTAGAGGGATTTTGATGTCTTCAGCAATCTTTGATTGTCAAATGACAGAACAGTGAGAAAACAATCTAGATATCTAATGAAATATGCAAATTTGGAGGAAGGAATACATAAAATTTGTTATACTTTTCACTACTAAATGGAGAAACTTATAAATAACATAAATTTTGGTTTATCCATTTTTCCTCCAACTTCACCATATGAAGGAATATCAGGAACTCAGATATTCAAACTTTGGTAAAGGATTATGAAGTGAATTTATCTTCTCTGTTTTGTAGCAAAAAAATCAGTCCAAAGACCCCAATTTTGTGTTTTTATTTGCTAAAAGCACATTCTAAGAGCCATCTTATATTTCATTAGAAACTTCTATTAATTTATCTTTTGTGATCTACTGCATGATAATCTTTTGTACATCACATTGACTGTATAAGAGAATGTTTTAGGTTTATTTGCCCAATGGCCATGGACATATAAATGTTAAAGAGTAAAATAAAATTAAAATTCCTAAACCCTTTACCATTATTTTCATGCATTTCTGACACATTTGACAGAAACAGTAGCTGAAAGTGTGACGATATTTAAAAAACCAGAGGCTCTAAAGAGCCTGTGTCACTCACCTTGGTCTATGTGAATATTAAACAAAGGAAACAGATGGATTCATGACAAAATTATGTTTTGGTGATGGTGATGTGTTTGTACATCTTAATTTACTGAACATTATTGCGGCTATCAATTATCTCTATCTATAATGAACTTAGCCCAGTAGTTTCAGTGAAAATTATTAAAAATTGACTATAAAGGACAATAACTCCTTAGGGGGTCAATTGACCATTTCAGTCATGTTGACTAATTTGTAAATCTTACTTTGCTGAACATTATTGGTGTTTACAGTTTATCTCTATCTATAATAATATTCAAGATAATAACCAAAAACAGCAAAATTTCCTTAAAACTAACAATTCAGGGTCAGCAACCCAACAACAGTGACGGTTTGTCCGATTCATCTGAAAATTTCAGAGCAGATTAGTTTTGACCTGATAAACAACTTTACCCCATGTCAGATTTGCTCTAAATGCTTTGGTTTTTATGTTTTAAGCCCAAAACTGCATTTTACCGCTATGTTCTATTTTTAGCCATGGCGGCCATCTTGGTTGGATGGCCAGGTCACCGGACACATTTTTCAAACTACATACCCAAGAGATGATTGTGGTCAAGTTTGGATTAATTTAGGCCAGTAGTTTCAGAGGAGAAGATTTTTAAAAAAGATTATTAAGATTTACGAGAAATGGTTAAAAATTGAATATAAAGGGCAATAACTCCTAAAGGGGTCAACTGATCATTTTGGTCACGTTGACTTATTTGTAAATCAAACTTTGCTGAACATTATTGCTGTTTACAGTTTATCTCTATCTATAACAATATTCAAGATAAAAACCAAAAACAGCAAAATTTCCTTAAAATTACTAATTCAGGGGCAGCCACCCAACAACGGGTTATCCAATTTGTCTGAAAATTTCAGGTCAGATAGATCTTGACCTGTTCAGCAAATTTATTCCCATGTCAGATTTGCTCTAAATGCTTTGGTTTTTGAGTTATAAGCCAACAAGAATGTGTCCATAGTACACGGATGCCCCACTCGCACTATCATTTTACATGTTCACTGGACCGTTAAATTGGGGTCAATACTTTAATTTGGCATTAAAATTAGAAAGATCATATCAGAGGTAACATGCGTCCTAAGTTTCAAGTTGATTTGACTTCAACTTCATCAAAAACTACCTTGACCAAAAACTTTAACCTGAGCTTCAAACTATCTTTTTCTTTGTTCAGTGGACCATGAAATTGGGGTCAATACTTTAATTTGACATTAAAATTAGAAAGATCATATCATAGGGAACATGTGTACTAAGTTTCAAGTTGATTGGACTTCAACTTCATCAAAAACTTCCTTGACCAAAAACTTTAACCTGAGCTTCACACTATCTTTTTCTTTGTTCAGTGGACCATGAAATTGGGGTCAATACTTTAATTTGACATTAAAATTAGAAAGATCATATCATAGTGAACATGTGTACTAAGTTTCAAATTGATTGGACTTCAACTTCATCAAAAACTACCTCGACCAAAAACTTAAACCTGAAGCAGGACGAACGAACGAACGGACGAACGGACGAACGGAGGCACAGACCAGAAAACATAATGCCCCTCTACTATCGTAGGTGGGGCATAAAAACTGCATTTGACCCCTATGTTCTATTTTTAGCAATGGCGACCATGTTTGTTGATAGATCAAAACTTCGGATACAATTTATAAACTAGATACCCTAAGGAACATTCAGTTAAAGTTTGGAAGTATTTGGCCTAGTAGTTTCAGAGGAGAAGATTCTTGAAATAGTTTACAACAACAGACGACGGACAACGACAGACGCCAAGTGATGGCATAAGCTCACATGGCCCTTTGGGCCAGGTGAGCTAATAAACCAAGATTATAAAAAACAAACAAATACATGTATATTTATAGTGTTTCCTCAACTTATCATGATTATGGGCAAAATCAAAAACAATAGACTTCTCACAATAACAAACATCCTCCTGATTTAATACATATTCCTTCAACGCTTTGAGTACACACCTGTGGTAAAATATGAATATATTGATTTGGCTGTTCCGATCGTACTCCCACGTCATATGTTTTTTTATGAATGAAGTACCCAACGTCACAGAGTGATGACGTCATAATTTAAGCATTATACGGGAAAATACACGCTTCTGATACCGAAAATCATCACAACAAAGAAACGTAAACAAACGATGCTAAAAGTGGTATAAGCCATTTTTTTTTATATACATAGAAGACATATAAGTAAATTATCATTAAAATTCATCCAAATCTATCTAAATATGTTATTGTAAATAGTTTGAGCATATGTCACTAATGACTTATTCTGTTTTCTCCGTTCTTTTACACCAATCTAAAAGTGGGTAAATTTATGGGAACGGCAAATACTTGCCTCCACCTAGAGTGCTTTGATCCAAAAGAATTGCTGTATTTGTCCTATTAGAATCGAAATAATTCATGGGGGCTTGACTATAGTCTAGATTTTACCACGGGTTGTCCCTTTATGCCGATATTTTACCCCTCGCTATCGCTCAGGGTAAAATATTTGTCATAAAGGGCAAACCCGTGGTAAAATCACGATATATTCAAGCCCCCATGAATTATTTCTTAATTCAAATTTATCATTACATGTACCATGAAAATGGGTGGTAGCCTTAGGGAGCACAAGAAAAATGTTGAATTCATTATTCAGTGCACCCCATAACCTTAAAACCTTAATCTGCATCTGATAAGTACACTTAAACTAAATTTTCAATTTCACTAAAACATTGCTATCTTTCTTTAAATATTGACAGACTTATAAAGAAAAATGGGACACATAACAAGTAGTCTAATAATGGCATGTGGAACTAAATCTGATATATAAGCCTGAGCCCCACCAATTTTGTTTACCTCAGATATCAAATTAATCTTATTTGACCAAAAAAAGATTAAGCACATCAATTTGATATGTTTTCTTAAGCTTTTATCAAAGAATGTGTCCTTGCTTGTGAATAAAATGTAAATTAATTACTTTACAATGTGTGTTTAACACTATCTGTTATTCAAGTTCTGAATGAACTACTGGAAACAGTACAAGATTTATGATTCCATGATAACATGTTTGTCAATTGTTTCATCATGAATTCCATAAATCAGTTAAAAAAATGCACAAAGAGTGTTCTGTAATCAACTTCTTACAAACAAAAGGACATATTAAGTGCAACATATATATATATATATATATAGGTTTGAATGTAGTTTTCAATTTAGACTCGTGTATATATATATATATATATATATAAAGGCATTTTGGTGCAATGTGCTTCATTAAATGCTTTAAGGGCAAATAACCAACTTCATTTTTTTTATGTAAAGTTCTTCTAAAATGTACTTACTGACGAAAGCATGAGATAAGAATTGAGATATACATGTACCATGAATGAAAATAACATTTTATTAATTTTGTGCATTCAAACCCTTTTGAGATATACCCTTTTCAATGTTTTTATGTATTTTTTTAAAATGTACTTACTGACAAAAACATCAAAAGGAGGATTAGAATTGAGATATACCATAAATGAAAAAAATAAATTGGATTTTGTGCATCAAAAGTGCTTTTTCAGATTTAACTTTATCGGGAATAATCAAACCCAAACATTTGAAAACCATAAATGTATAAACACACAAGGGACAAGTCAAGATGATGGAAACTGGTTATAAGTGATGGCAACACTTGTGTATTAAAAAAAACCACTTGTATGCTATTCTTCATCCTGACATACAATGGAAAGATATAACAATAAGCTGAAAAGTTTGAAACCTTACAGCAAGATTATAACTACAGATTAAAGTCTAAAGCTATGTGAGCTAATAAAAATATTCTTACTTCCATGGACATGTGGTAGCCTGCTTAGGTTGGCATGGCTCCTTTAACCAATCTTGGCCAGGATCAGTTGTTGTCAGGTATGGTTGCTTAGTTGAATGATAATTGGTAGTTGAATGTTTTGATGTTGTATAATGATCTGTAGTTGGTTGTTGTTTTGTTGTTGTTGATGTAAGTCTAGATGTTGAATGTTTACCTTGATCTTGAGCAGAGTTCCCCCCAGATTTATTTGATTCATCTTTATCAAATACCACAACTAACACAACAATGAGAATGACAATTGATATAAAAGCTACCTACAATAAAATTCATCATTAATATGTATGCTAAGAATCAGATAGACTTTTTAGAATACAATCATGATCAAAATTTATTACTAATACACAAAAAATATACTCTTTTTACAGGTTTAAAACAAGCAATACACATTCAATTTTCTAAAAGATAGTATTATACATATAATATAGAACGTTACAGATTTTGAAGTTTCTTTGGATTTAATACCTGAACTATGATGTTAATTTAATTGAGAGATTAAAAAAATTGTATCGACATTTACAAATATATATATTGTTGAAACAATAAGGCGAACATATTGGCAGATCCAGGAGGCACATTTTATAAGATTTTGCTATCAATTTAAAAAAACAACTAAACAAGAAGTAATTGTAACAGGATGCTGTTACGAAGTCTCCCAAACAAAGCTCCGATAATTAGCCATTCCCATGGTCCCATATTTTATTAGATTTGTTTTATTATCATATACAAGAAAATATTAGGTTTAGAGGTGGGGATCACTACTGTTTACAAGTTTTGAAATAGAAGGGTGTGGGATTACCCCACATACTCCCCCTATATTTGGATTGATTTGTTTTATCGTCCCATACAATAATATATATGATTTAGGGGTGGGGATCTCAACTGTTTACATGTTCTCAAACAAGAGGTAGTGGGATGACCCCTAGGGACTTCCCTTTTCTTTCATTTGATTTGTTTTATTGTCCCATACAAGAATATATATGGTTAAGGAGTGGGGATCTGGATGGTTTACAAGTTTTCAAATAAGAGGGGGTGGGGTGAACCCCATAGACTTTCCTTTTCTTTTATTTGATTTGTTTTATTGTCCCATACAAGAATATGTATGGTTTAGGGGTGGGGATATGGGTGGTTTAAAAGTTTTCAAACAAGAGGGGGTGGGGTGAACCCCATAGACTTTTCTTTTATTTCATTTGATTTTTTTTATTGTCCAATACAAGAAAATATATGGTTTAGGGGTGGGAATCTGGGTGGTTTACAAGTTTTCAAACAAGAGGGGGTGGGGTGAACCCCATAGACTTTTCTTTTATTTCATTTGATTTGTTTTATTGTCCAATACAAGAATATATATGGTTTAGGGGTGGGGATCTGGATGGTTTACAAATTCTCAAACAAGAGGGGGTGGGGCTGACCCCTAGAGACTTCTTTTTTCTTTCATTTGATTTGTTTTATTGTCCTGTGCTCATTTCTGAAGACTGCATGTACTTATCACTTACAGATTTTAAGATATAGTCATTTGATTTTTTTTTCAAATAAAATCCCATAGGGTTCTATAGTAAACCCCTCCCCTCTTTATGCCCTTCAAAATCTCCCTTAACAGACCCCAATGCACAAACGTTGTTAGTCTAAAATATTATAAAATCCTAAGTAAATCTTACAAGCTGTTTAGGAGAACCGCTGCCGACAAGTTCATTTTTTAAGTGGCAGGAGAGAAAGAAGAGGAAGAGGAAGAAGAAGAATAATAAAAATAATAAGAACTGACCAAAAACAATAAGTCTCCAAACTTTGTTTGGGAGACTAAATTAAACCCATAAACACAACCCCCCTTTTTAAAAATATCTAGTTCCACACCAGTGCTGTGACACAAGATGTGCTTATGGTTTCATTGTGTTCTTTTTGGTTGCTATAATTTGAAATTCACCCTACATTTATTAGTATGATGTAGTACAAATGCGAAGCTTAAATGGATATATTTTGTCAAACTCTAAATTATATGATAGGGTCATTAACCTATTTCAGCATACATTTTCATAAAGAGGGACATTTAAGTGTAATATTAAATCAATCAACAATGGATCATAATTTCTAAAAACAAACATCTCAATCACTCAAACATACTAACATGTATATAACGCACTGGAAATGATCTTATTTGTGAATGTAATTCAATGCATAATTTTATAACGTACAAATGTAAGTAAGTTAAGGTTATACATGTAGAATGGTTGGACAGAAAGAATATATGTCAATGGGCCTTTAATACCAGTTTGTGTTATTATATCAATATTCTGAATGATTTTCAATTGAAAAGAGTAGAGATCAGGTATGTGTCCTTGATTGGAAGAAAAGGGGAGGGGCATTAGAAAGCCAGAAAGCCAACTTTGGTGTAACACTTTAATACTATAAGCCACTGCATTTATTAAATTTATGCTCCATTTAAGGAAGTCCAGATTCCCAGACAAATAGTTAAAAGCAGATTAAGAAGACTCATGGGGTCCTGTCCCAGTTATAGAGCATACTTATATATGGTTGGTGCATAGACATTTAACTTGGCACACTCCTAACGTTGACATGTTAGCCCACAGGGGTTTGTTACTAATCGCAAGGTTTACTATCACATGATTGTTATGGGCTCTCATGGATAGTTAACCCCGAAAAAAGTAACAAAACCATGTGGTTGGCCAGAGACTTGGGAAATTCGAGACTTGTATATATGTAACTGGTTGTCACACAGGTTCCCATAAAAGTTTGACGTCATAAAACAAAATATCTGACGCCTCAATGGAAAGCAGGTCTCATTAGGGGGTTTAAATCCTGGATCCCGCTTACTGTTTTGTCAGATTCTCCGTATCCTACTTACACTATGTACGTAAACAATTCTCATTTTTTTGTCATTTCCCCGGTCCCGTAAGACCTCATTTCTCGTTTTCATGCCAAAATAATGACTTTCACATGTCACGCTTAAAAAATCGGCAATACTGTGTCATGCTTAGACCCCAATGAGACCCACTGAAAAAGTGATTGATTGTTGTATGTGTCAAAAGTTCAAGCGGCCGGGTCAGCCAGGATTAGCGATAAGGTGTATTATCATTCTATAAAATTCCTAAAATATAGAGTACTTCAACTGACTGTGTGTATGTAGATTGTGGTCCTTTTAAGAAAGAAATTGTGAAAAGGGTACAATTATCTCTTAAGGCCATATCCAAGGCAATATTATGTTCCCATCCTTACTAAGTTACTTACCACTTTTATCCAGGGAAATATCAAAACCGGAAACCTCTATTATAAAAGTTGCCCCGAGAACGGTCTATAACGTTCCGGATTTTCTTACTCGCTATCATTCGTAGTTTTTCACTGAAAAGTTATTTTTAGTATCAATGCTCAATAGCGGATCCATGGGTTGGGTTCCAGAGAGAGGGTGTGTTGAAACCCCCTCTATTTACGATCAATGCATTTGACTGGGGACATATTGGAACCAGGTCCCCCTTTATCCTGGGTTAGGATAACGGAACCGTCCGGAAGAACCCACTGGAAGAAGTTGACCCCCTCATGAAATGACAATATTCACCTCTGTTGATACAAGAAAACAAACTAAGATTCTGACATCATTTTATCACCGGAGATATATAATAATTTGTTTTATATGTCTCTGATATAACACTGAAATCCATAAAAACTAAACTGCTACTTACTGCAAGTCCTATTCTAAGTCTTTTATTTGGCTTTTTAGTTTTCTGCTCTCCGATCAACTAAAAAAGATTCAGTGACTTAAATATTTATCATGATAGGTGCGGTTTTTTCTTCAGCTTACAAAAGTCAGAATAAAACAAGAGAATTGTCATACAGTGACTTACACGAAAGTAGATATATTTTGTTTAAGGAAATGCGGTATCATCCACTTCAAGTTAGTGAGTTTACTTGAATGACTGAAACAACTAAGACAATGACAACATTTTCACAAATAATATATTCTTGCCTTTTAAATTTTTCCCGCTTCATTATCTTTTTCCGTCCCACATGAGTTTGTTTTAATTTTTTACTCAATTTTTGGAAAACCGTATTATTTTGACCTAGGACTGTATATTAGTTTTCATTTGTGTTTTTCAACCCATAATAAGACATACCTCATATTGCGATCCTATGACGCCGTGCGAAGACTGTAGATCGCCACGCTGGAAAGAATGAACCTTCATTAACAGGAGGGAATTCAGATTACATATTTTCACACACTCGGACTCAGATACAATCATAATTTTGATAGATGCTTGTTACTTATTATTCTTACATGCAATAAGGACCGATTAAGGATGTCATTATTCGACCTTTTTTTATTTTGAATATGGGCTATCTATATGTGTACTCATTATTCCGGTCGAATACAAGATAACTGCATGTCTTTGTACTTCTTACTTTATTCTAACTACAAAATATATATATATATTCGAAACACATTTCACAATTTTCCTAAATGTCCAACAAAAAACTAAAGGGATATCAAATAATGACTGAATATCATGTTTGTTTTTCGTTTATTATTTTATACATATCCCAGGCCGTTAGTTTTCTCGTTTGAATTATTTCACATTTGTTATTTCGGTGTCTATTCTTATTATGCAGTATTGGTTTTGTTCAGTGTTGAAACCCATACGTTGATCTTATTTCGATTTTACGGTCAAACCACTAAGAAATTGAATTGAAATTGTCTATAAGGGAGCTACCATTTGATTTATATGGGGGGGTGTGTGCTATGGGGGGAGGGGGGGTGTGTGCTAGCCTAGGATGAAAAATGTTGTCCTGCATTTTTTTTTAGCTGAAATCTCTGTCCTGCCTTTTTATTTTTCACTCTGTTCGGTCCTGCCTTTTTTTTTATAGTTTATCCTGACCTTTTTGTACCTAAATTGTCGTCCTGACTTTTTTGCAAGTGTCTCATCCTGCCTTTTTTTTTTAACTCAAAACTCCTGTCCTGCCTATTTTTTTTTCAAATTCCATCCTAGCCCCCCCCCCCCCCCCCCCCCTAAAAATCAAATGGTAGCTCCCTAACATAAAATTGAAATTTTATTTCACAATTCTAGATCCCTTCAAGCACACACATTAAGAACAGAGATAAATAGGTCAAAATAATATAAAGAATGAGAAAACTGGGATAAAATTATATATAATTGATTAAAATTACACAAAATGTTTGAAAACAGCAAAGTAGGGGTACAGACTGGATTAAGAAAACTCAGCCGTGAAGGACGCCTCCGGATGCGGGAGTTTCTCGCTACACTGAAGACCCATTGGTGGCTTTCGGCTGTTGTCTGCTCTATGGTCGGGTTGTTGTAGCTTTGACACATTAAACATTTCCATTTTCAATTTCATTTTCGAAAATTTTAATCCCAAATGATTGACTATAAAAATTAAAAACAATCAAGTTTCCAACTCCCTCAATTTCCTGCGTGTTCATGCACCCTTGGTTTACAAGTCTTTATGTTTGAGCATTCCTGATGGACGAAATCCCAAATACGTGCTATGATACTATACATTAAATAGAGATTGCAAGACTTTTTTGAAAATCGCCCTAGCTTTTCATAAATTCCTCGGAAATCGGTCCTACTACTTTGAAAAAATGACTGATAGGTTGGATATGTTCATTGGTGGTGCTATTAAGCTGTACGTAAATGAATAATTATAGAAATCAGAAATTAAACTGAATACTTGACTGCACTGTGAAAAACAGGATTATAATATGTAGCAAGATTAATATGTTTATATTGTTTATCTTATTTGTTTACTGAAAGAAACTACTGTAAACAGTAGTATCTAACTGATTTTTCGTCGTAACCTGAATACTTCCAAGTTCACGTTACCGTGTAGTTAACAAATCGGGTACATATTGTGTCCTTGTAAATCTCAGACATAAAATAGGGGTAAACATTAAAAAAAAATATGACATTGAACAGGGAAAAAAACCGTCATTTCTTTATTCTTTCATACAAATCATAAACCGGTCAACCAACTTTTGTGATTTCAAAAAAAACACACACTTTTTGAAACTTAATGCTCATGAACAAATAATCAGCATCTTCATACTCTTTTTGTCATCATCAAATAGTCATTTGGAAGAACTTGAAAATGGTTATAGAAATAGTATAGCTGCTACTTATATTTTTTTTTAATTATTGCTATTATTTCTTTTTGGACCGACTGATTTTTTCAAGGAACAGTAATTAAAATATCTTTATGATATATTCCTCGTGAACATGAACTTTTTTGTCTGTAACTTGCGTGCAAGTCTATGTGAACCTTACTAGTATGCCTTAAAACAGAAACAGGGAAATGTGACATTGTTTACGTCACGCATGAAAGGCCATTAATTGCACATTAAAACATATTCTATATAAACAGGTGACAAATGACTTACCTGTTCTAATTCAAACCCATATTTGTTAGCCTTCATTTTGCTTTATTCCTTTGCAAAGAAATTTCATCTACGTCTGATTACGAGTGACACTGTGATAAAATGGAGACACACTATAATTCCTTGAGATGTTAAAAGTTTAATGCGTATATATAATTCATTACTTAAAGATTATCAACAATTCAGCTAAAGTACATTTCCTGTACTAATCAAATGTGCTCTTAATATCACCGTATGTTATAAATGTCAACTAAACATAACATACAGTTTTTTTTTTTTAAATAACGACACAATAACCAGTCTATCTAACTGATTGTATGCAACAGGATCTCTTCTGAATGTGGTTTAAAAATGGACTGGATTCAGACTCATATCACGTCCACATGCGACGAAAAACAAAATTCCACGAATATCAAAATACTTTTTATTTAGAAGTGATTCGGACACTGGGAGTTAAAATTGTAAATTTTTGCTTACTGATAAAACGAAACGGAACGAGTTCTCTATAATTCACTGATAAAATAGATATTTCGACTAACTTATATCTACTCCTCCCCTTCAGTAGCTCGACCTTTAAAAATAAAACTTAAAATCATACGGTATTGTAATCAAAAACAGAAACTGGATTAATGAAATAGTGGTTACTTGGAAATATTATTTATCTATTTGTCTATTCAATTTATGCTTCTCTTTTTTTTTAAATTATTGTTTATTTAACATAGTGTAACATTATGAGACTAAATCATCATCCACAGACAAGTTATATTACCCAAACTGACCACATTATCTAAAGTAAATATGGGAAGCAGAGTATTCTTCTAAATAGTTTTATGTTTACGGATACGATACCTATTTGGTATGCATGTGATCATTCCAGAAAGTACTGGTGTGGCACGAAGAACGGACTACTTACAAACCATTATTAGTATAATAGTATATATGTATTGTAATGTTTCAAGTGATAGTCATTCCTGTGTTGTCTGGGTGGATTTTGATAAGTTTATAGGTTAAATCCAGTTGGCAGTTTGTCCTAAATAAAAAAAGATACAAGGCCATTATGGGTAGATCATATTAATAGTTAATTAAAGATAAAGAGATTGGCTAACTTAAAGGAGAACTTTAATATAATAAAACGTCAAATTTTAGACTGAATCTAGTGACCGCGGAATCATACTTCAAGAGGCAGCCATTATAATTTTAATTTTTTATATCATTGAGATTACGTTTTGTACAGAGCAATTTAAATAGATATATAAGGTTTTTTTACAGCCGATTTCAATGAGTGTGTAGGCAAAGGTAATATCTTTGGCTAGCTTGCTTGCTAGCTGAACTGTGAAGTCATTGTTAGGTTAGGTAAACAATTCATAATATCATTTTCGAAACTGCCATTTGAATAGCTTAAAAGTTAGAACACAGACCAAAGAGAGGACTAAAAAAATAAGAAGCGAAAGCTAGATCCTTCATTTATCGATTCATTTGTTGATAAAAGAAATATCCATTCGTGAAAGTTGGGTAAACATCAACTTTTGCTAACCAACGTGCAGATTACCATGTGTCTATGCTGTCACAAAAGCTAAAACACTCCTGTATGTTTAAACAGAAGGTTGGGATCGATTCTTGGCAGTATATTGCACACACACTATCAAAGCTGTTTGCAGTCGTCTATTTTTGAGCAAGAAATGATTCAGAACTTTGTTCAAGTGGACAATTTACTTGTATGCGCTGAGTACGTTAGAATCAGTCTTAGTTTGTCGATTTATCTAAAGCATGATATTATCGTCATGACTATAAGTGTAATATTTGTCATTTTAACGCTTAGCAACCATCAAAGTATTAAACAATCTATAGTTTCCTTTCCAGTATTTTTTAAAAAACGTTCTGAGATCATTTATTTTCTAAAAAAAGATACCCATATATAACAAATATTTCATCTATCATATCAGAGTAAAATACTAGTAGTACGAATTAAAAATTGAAAATGGACCTAACTTCAAGGGTATTTTCTGTATAAAACGGAAGAACTATAAGTCACTTGCAAAAACCAAAAAACACTTATTGTATCAGTTGAACCAGCAAACGGATATTGACTATTTCTAGACATTTTGTACTTAAGACGCATTAGTCGGGAAAATGAATTCAATTAACATAAATAGTACAGATATTAAACAATTTGAGGGATAAAATTTGAAGAATTTTCTACATTTCTAGGAATGTTTTTAATCATACTTCAAAACATGCTCCGGAAATTGTTTCATATTTATACAAAAAACTTTCCAGAATTTGTCAATCGCTGACACGTGTATAGACATTTCAACGAAATGTTAAAATGCTTAAGAAGGAATAGCAAAAAGGGGGATATATTTTGACTATTCAACGTGTATCATTCTAGTTTTTACGCATATTTTGACTTTTTGAAGTTCTTAAATGCATCCAATTTATTTTTATTTTTCTTCTTTGCATTGGATGCCTGTTAAAACGAGAACATCAACCGTAGCCTACATTTCGTTTTATTTATATTAATCTGAGTTATGCCCCTTGTCCGACGAATATCATTTTAAACAACAAAAACTGACGACAAATGGAAAATAAAACATATCCTCGCGATTCACCTGACCTAACATATTTAACATTATATCTTCAAATAATAAGATTGTTAAAAATTGATACTGCAATCATCCTCATGGTCGGAGATTCGCTGGGAGTTGCAAATCAAGTAAAACTCTAAAAATTGAAACCAAACACTCGCACATTGTAAAGATATACATCGCAAATCGAATACAGGATATAAAGGGCTAATCTAAAAAAAAAATCGCCAAGAAAGCAACGGACTTAAAGCAAAAGATGCGATAAAAAAGAACAAAATTCGGACAAAAAGCAGAAGTTACGACCAAAAAAAAAACTTGCGTGTCACACGCATAGTTTTATAACAGGAGATGAAGTACAGGACTTTTTTTTCTTACTGCTTTTCATACGTGTATTTGCTTAGTATTTTTTTTATAATGAACTGATGGAGAAAATATGGCCGAGAGGGTGCACCGTTGAGTATACAAAAATACTACGGTAACCTATAGTTGTTAATGTCTGTGTCATTTTGTTTTTTTGTGGATAGATGTCTCATTGGCAATCATACCACATCTTCTTTTTTATATTCAATGGATAAGTTATTCTCCAGGAACAACGTTTCTTTCGATCCGTACATTATTTCAGCTAATCAAACATATTTATCACGCAGACAAAGACAGATATTTCTGTCAGATGAATGTTTGTAGCATAGTTAAACTTCAATGTATTCATGTTCAAATTTCATGTGAGCTTCACATCGAACGAACTTATACACGAAACTCGCGTGACAAATTTTATGTTATTTTCAGGTGAAATGAGATCTCATGTGAAAATTTTCACGTGAATTTCACATGAGCTTTAAAGTAAATAATTGGTAATTTTCATGAATTTATTTGATTATGGAAATTAATTTAGATGTTATTTATTTTCAAAATTCACGTGAATTTCACGTGAAATTCACATGATATTCACGTACACTCACATGAATTGATTCATGGGAGTTTCACGTATAAGCTCGTTTGAGGTGAAAATTCACATGAGATTCACATGAATTTAAATTTACATGAAATTGTAGCGAGTGAGATTTTCCTTTGTTCTGAGTCAGTAACCGCACTTTCATATTCTTACAGGATGTGAACGAGGATCAACAACTTATCCTATTAACGGTACCAGACAACAAGACTTTACGCGCGGTTTTCGTACCTCATTGTAAAATCGGTGTAATATAATTTTCAAAATCATAGCTATTGTACGTATTTTAAAAAAATAATGTTTTTGAAAAAAGAAAAACGAAAACAATGTTTTATGCCGCAAGAGACAACTCTCCATCCAAATATATAACAATTTAAAAAAGTAAACCATTATAGGTCAATGTACGGCCTTCAACACGGAGCCTTGGCTCACACCGAACAACAAGCTATAAAGGGCCCCTAAATTACTAGTGTAACCAAACCATTCAAACGGGAAAACCAACGGTCTAATCTATATAAAAAAAAATGATCAGGATATCGCAACGAACTTTTATGATTTCTTTTATTCCCTTCTATGATTTTTTATTACCAAAAGTTGGATTTTAAAAGAAATATTTTTATGAATATACTGACATTTTAAATGATAGCGATTTTTTTTATCTATGTATACTGTATTTATGGTTTGTATGAAGCAAACACAGATACCCAGTTGGTGTTTGCCCCCGATGTAAAGGGATAGTTTCTCGTCTAAACATCAACCTAACAATGCTAGATCTGTGAATTTGCTTTCGCAAATTTTTTGTTCTTCCCTCGCCGGGATTCGAACAAATGCTGCTGAGATATCGTGACACCAAATCGCCTGCACTGTAGCCGACCCGCTAGACCACACGACCACCTGGGCTTATATATAAATAAGTCTGAGGTAAATCGTATCCAAATTGTCTGTTTTTTACATTACAAAATAAATACATGTAGAAGTAATATTGAGCTTTTATTTTTATAAAAACGGTATTGGTTTAACTTTACAAGATCCTTTTTGAGTAAGCACAACTGCTTTGTTTTCCATTGTTCTATGCCAAAACCGGCAATGTAACCTGTTTTGTGGATCACCTAAAAACCGAGAATTCGCCACATTAGGCCCAAGACCACAATTAATGACCCTACTTTTCGTTGTTCACGAATATAGTTCCCTTTAATTAAGGTGTATTCTTTCTTTATTTTTTTTCTTGGCCTTTCTCATTGATTATTTAGTTTTTATGGGTTGGAAATGAAAGAAGATAGGTGAAATAAACTTTTGGTTGTTGTATTTTAACTTATTTTGATATGGAAAGAGTGATTAGGCTAAGTGCAAAAAGGTGATATTTACAGTTTTCGGAACATCTCTTGACTTGTCAATAGGGGTAGGGATGTGTATTGGCTAATTTTGTAAAAGTGATTGCTTCAATCTTTCTGAATTTTGGATATACTTTTGGACAGGTACTATACATTACACACACAAAAGATTGGACAAAAGTGCATGGTGCAAATTTTTTAATGTGACAAAAAGTTATAAAGAACTAATAGAGGAATTAATTGTGGTCTGTGGCCTAAGAGGCTGATACCCAAATTCTTGAAAATGAAGAAAGGGCCAACTTTTTTGGCAGAAAGTCACTTCAAATGATAAATATTATTGTTTTATTGTAATTTTAATCAGTTTTAATTTTTAAACTGGCAATATTATGCAATTTAAGGCATTTTTGGCCATTTTGATGCACTGAAAGCCCTTTGACCCCAGTTTCAGCCCTTTCTGTCAATAATGTTGGACCCTTTTTATATTTTAATAATATATTACTACTCTATTGTCTTACAAAACATCACATCTTCAAAATGGATGCATTTTATTTGAAATATAGTCAGAAATTAACAGAAAGCTCTGCCCCTGGCTATAATGGGCAGTGTCAAATTTGGACAGGTTTATGTACACCTAATGGCAAATATGGAGTTATTAATTGTAAATTTCCAGATGCCAGGGGGTGGAGACAAATGCATGTGCACAGGCTTGCCTACATGGTGCATCATCAGAATATCATTATTGATAAAACTGATGATGTTTCGCACCTGTGCCACAATTCGAAATGCATTGCTGTCGAACATCTGTCGTTGGAACCTCATGGTTTCAACAACAGCCGGCAGTCATGCGTTTCAACCAGTTCCTGCTTGGGCCACCCAGATCCCCTCCCTCCATGCAGAGTGGAGTTGAAAATGGACAATAATAATTTGGGTAAAATGATTATCGGGTACTTCTATATTTTTAATTTTACTTCTTTTTTTTTTTCTGGGGCGGGCAAAAAAAATATATTTTGTTATCAGAATGGGAGGAAAAAAGTAAAAGAAATTTGGAAACTACTGTACAACAACTTTAGATTCTTTTTTTAATATTTGGGTGGCCCTTAAAAGGACCTTTTATGATTCTGTTGGCTGGTGGCTCTGGTATCTCAGTCTGCAGCAGGTCTTGGAAGTTTTGGTTTGCAGTAGCTGTCATGGTCCTGGAACTGTAAGGCAGGCTGTGGATCTAGTTGACCTTTGCAGTAATAGTCATGCTTTTTATTCAGTTCTCTCCATGTCTTGTGCTCTGCAAGCCTTTCTGCATTCTGCTGCAATCTCCTTTTTTGAACTTCTGGTCTTAGTATATAATCTTGGTTATATGTGAAGTCAGTGTCCATTTTCTTGAGGTAACGTTTACTTCGTTCTGAAAGTTCTACTCCTAGATTCGTACATTTAAGTTGTGTTGAGGTTCCCGGCATGTTGTTGTTTCTATGTACTCCTGAAGCAAGTCGTCCTTCCATATTTTTGGAGTAAATAACATTTTTGGGCAAATTTACACTCAGTGCTCTATGAACTCCTTCATTTTTGTTGGTATTGTCATAAAGTTTCATGCTTTCAACAGCTGCTGTAGTTAATTTCATTTTCAGGATTTCTTGAAGTAAAAATTTATCTGTTTTATCCATTTGCAGGGCAGTGATCTGGTATGTTGCCAAGTAATGTGAACGACTCCACCAGTTGAGTGCATCATCACCTTTGCAGACAATGGAATATTCAGGACACTGGGTGCAATCACCATCATAGCAGCGGAGGGTAGCATCGAGCACTTTTGGTAAGTCTTTGCTTATTTCATTAATGTTTTTGTCATATTTCTCCATCAGCTTCTTTAGTATCATGGAGCATCTGCACTTTAGATCTTTGCTAAACACCGTCTTAAGTTGTTTATTTTCCTCTTTGGTTTTACCATGGAACATTCCCGGGCTGTATTGAGCTCGCAAAGAGGCCCTGAATTGAGACTGTCCCAAATGTACATGGTCTGCCAGTCTTTCTACTTTCCACATTGGTTCCACAGCTGCAAGGGCTTCTTCAATACCTTTAGCTGAACGTCCATCTCCATCTGTGGTCACATACCGTACCAGACATTTCTGGAGTCCTATCTGGTTTCCCATCTCTTTTCCCAGCTCATACTCTGACAGGGCAGCAGCTCTGTATAAATTTGCTGTACATTCTTCATGACCAGGACATTCTATTGGAAAGCCTTTCCCTCTAAGCCATGCCCCTTTCCAACACATCTTATTCTGTACAACAGCAGCTACAATAAACTTTCTATCTGTTATTGTTTCTATTCCCAATGCAAAAACTTGAGTCGCATTCTGACCAGGCTTCTTTTTACTAACTATTGTGTTGCTGTTGTATCGTGCATCCACAGTTATGTTAATTTCATTTTCTGGGACACCTCGCCTCCTATTCACTTCTTTTACAAGTTCCAGTTTCTGTGCCATGTCTGTTTTGTTCAGCTTGACCATTTCAGCTGCTACTCTGCTGGATGTGCGTTGCATACTGCTTCTACATGGTGGTGGTGTGTCTATTCCTGCAAGTAGTTGCTGCACTGTTGTATTTCCAATTGGACAGTCCTGCAAAGCAGATGCTAGGGCTACATTTGGTTGTCCTGGGTTGGGTCCTGGTTTGCCATTAGCTATTTCCTTGTACATCTTCATTCTGTCTCCAATAAAACCACAGGCTATGCATTTTAAGGTAAACTGCCAGCAAGTTCCCCACTTTTTCTGTTCATAATAGTCAGCAATAAACATAGGACAGGATGGTGAGTCCACTTGGTGCTTATAAATATTAGTGTTGATCAAGCTTATATTTAGTTGACTGTCTATACACCTCATGCCAGAATGTAATTCTTTATTTTCTTCTCTTTTCAGGTCAGCATTATCGAGCGGTCGAAGTGTACAGATGTTACCAGTCGTCTCCATTTTGCAGTCAGACGATTTAAAAGTTTGCCGCACATAGGAAGTACTTGCACTAGCTGATTCAGGGATCTGTATTGACGTCTGGCTTCTGCTTCTACCACTGGATTTGCCTGCTTGGAAGCATCCAGGATTTCTTGGAGAGTTGTCTTTCTTTGACCATTTCTTGGTATGACCTTTAGTGAACATTTTGAAAAATTAAACTGGATCAGTTATATCCCAACTTGGACTAATGGCATAAAATTTGGACACCCTGATATTTATAATAAAGTGATGTACAATATCTGCTTTGATGTACATATTTGTTCTTTGATGCAATATGTGGTATGGTGTTACAGAGACCACCTTCTGAGGCAACTCTAAATTAAGTGTTTTCTTAACAGTATCCAGTTAAGCCAATTATTTCATTTTCAGGGGTCCAGATTAAGATTGTTTGATCAAATCTATGAAAATATGTTTCTTAATAATTTATTGAGTAATTAATTTAACAAGAAAGCATATTGGATGTTTTCAATTAACTTTTTAAATATTTTTTGTTGTCAAATTTGATCATGTGGATGTATTTTTTAATAAAAAAAAATTCTTACAAAAATCATTTAAAATATTTAAATCTCTTTATTGATAAAAATAAACAAATAGTTAAACTTCAATAAAAAGTTTATTTGAATGTGATATTTCAAGGAATAAAGAAATTACACTAGTTTGAAATTTTTATTACATGTAACATGACCTGGTGTTTCACATGAATATTGGTACCTCAGGTAAACAAGTCAAGTACCTGTGAATTTTGTCTAATTATTGTTTGAGTTATATTTTACTTATTAAAGATAAGATAAGCTTATTTTTAAGATAAGTTTTGAAAGTGAGTTTTGTATTTAAGTATTTTTAAAGGAATTTTATTTAATTTAATTTAGCTAAAAAAACAAGAATTTTTGAAAAAACCCAATTTTTATTTTAAAAAACATGATTTTTTAAAAAATTTCTTTCAAATTCTTGAAATTTAGCCATTTAGCTGCTACAGACACCTTACTTTTTTAAAATATCTTGTTTAACAAGAAAGTTATTAAACTTTAACTTTTTCTAGTAGATACATGTTTTGTAAATTTCCTGCCATAAAATTCCTGTAAATTTTAACATGAGGGTAGTGTTATTAAAAGAATCAGGACTACCATAAAACTTGTCGGATTGATTTGAAATTTTGTATGCTGGTTCGATATAGAATAAACTTAATGCATGCTAATTTTTTTGGCATTTAATTGAAGAATAAGGGTCTAATAGGCCCAAGACCACAATTAATGACCCTACTTTTCGTTGTTCACGAATATAGTTCCCTTTAATTAAGGTGTATTCTTTCTTTATTTTTTTTCTTGGCCTTTCTCATTGATTATTTAGTTTTTATGGGTTGGAAATGAAAGAAGATAGGTGAAATAAACTTTTGGTTGTTGTATTTTAACTTATTTTGATATGGAAAGAGTGATTAGGCTAAGTGCAAAAAGGTGATATTTACAGTTTTCGGAACATCTCTTGACTTGTCAATAGGGGTAGGGATGTGTATTGGCTAATTTTGTAAAAGTGATTGCTTCAATCTTTCTGAATTTTGGATATACTTTTGGACAGGTACTATACATTACACACACAAAAGATTGGACAAAAGTGCATGGTGCAAATTTTTTAATGTGACAAAAAGTTATAAAGAACTAATAGAGGAATTAATTGTGGTCTGTGGCCTAAGAGGCTGATACCCAAATTCTTGAAAATGAAGAAAGGGCCAACTTTTTTGGCAGAAAGTCACTTCAAATGATAAATATTATTGTTTTATTGTAATTTTAATCAGTTTTAATTTTTAAACTGGCAATATTATGCAATTTAAGGCATTTTTGGCCATTTTGATGCACTGAAAGCCCTTTGACCCCAGTTTCAGCCCTTTCTGTCAATAATGTTGGACCCTTTTTATATTTTAATAATATATTACTACTCTATTGTCTTACAAAACATCACATCTTCAAAATGGATGCATTTTATTTGAAATATAGTCAGAAATTAACAGAAAGCTCTGCCCCTGGCTATAATGGGCAGTGTCAAATTTGGACAGGTTTATGTACACCTAATGGCAAATATGGAGTTATTAATTGTAAATTTCCAGATGCCAGGGGGTGGAGACAAATGCATGTGCACAGGCTTGCCTACATGGTGCATCATCAGAATATCATTATTGATAAAACTGATGATGTTTCGCACCTGTGCCACAATTCGAAATGCATTGCTGTCGAACATCTGTCGTTGGAACCTCATGGTTTCAACAACAGCCGGCAGTCATGCGTTTCAACCAGTTCCTGCTTGGGCCACCCAGATCCCCTCCCTCCATGCAGAGTGGAGTTGAAAATGGACAATAATAATTTGGGTAAAATGATTATCGGGTACTTCTATATTTTTAATTTTACTTCTTTTTTTTTTTCTGGGGCGGGCAAAAAAAATATATTTTGTTATCAGAATGGGAGGAAAAAAGTAAAAGAAATTTGGAAACTACTGTACAACAACTTTAGATTCTTTTTTTAATATTTGGGTGGCCCTTAAAAGGACCTTTTATGATTCTGTTGGCTGGTGGCTCTGGTATCTCAGTCTGCAGCAGGTCTTGGAAGTTTTGGTTTGCAGTAGCTGTCATGGTCCTGGAACTGTAAGGCAGGCTGTGGATCTAGTTGACCTTTGCAGTAATAGTCATGCTTTTTATTCAGTTCTCTCCATGTCTTGTGCTCTGCAAGCCTTTCTGCATTCTGCTGCAATCTCCTTTTTTGAACTTCTGGTCTTAGTATATAATCTTGGTTATATGTGAAGTCAGTGTCCATTTTCTTGAGGTAACGTTTACTTCGTTCTGAAAGTTCTACTCCTAGATTCGTACATTTAAGTTGTGTTGAGGTTCCCGGCATGTTGTTGTTTCTATGTACTCCTGAAGCAAGTCGTCCTTCCATATTTTTGGAGTAAATAACATTTTTGGGCAAATTTACACTCAGTGCTCTATGAACTCCTTCATTTTTGTTGGTATTGTCATAAAGTTTCATGCTTTCAACAGCTGCTGTAGTTAATTTCATTTTCAGGATTTCTTGAAGTAAAAATTTATCTGTTTTATCCATTTGCAGGGCAGTGATCTGGTATGTTGCCAAGTAATGTGAACGACTCCACCAGTTGAGTGCATCATCACCTTTGCAGACAATGGAATATTCAGGACACTGGGTGCAATCACCATCATAGCAGCGGAGGGTAGCATCGAGCACTTTTGGTAAGTCTTTGCTTATTTCATTAATGTTTTTGTCATATTTCTCCATCAGCTTCTTTAGTATCATGGAGCATCTGCACTTTAGATCTTTGCTAAACACCGTCTTAAGTTGTTTATTTTCCTCTTTGGTTTTACCATGGAACATTCCCGGGCTGTATTGAGCTCGCAAAGAGGCCCTGAATTGAGACTGTCCCAAATGTACATGGTCTGCCAGTCTTTCTACTTTCCACATTGGTTCCACAGCTGCAAGGGCTTCTTCAATACCTTTAGCTGAACGTCCATCTCCATCTGTGGTCACATACCGTACCAGACATTTCTGGAGTCCTATCTGGTTTCCCATCTCTTTTCCCAGCTCATACTCTGACAGGGCAGCAGCTCTGTATAAATTTGCTGTACATTCTTCATGACCAGGACATTCTATTGGAAAGCCTTTCCCTCTAAGCCATGCCCCTTTCCAACACATCTTATTCTGTACAACAGCAGCTACAATAAACTTTCTATCTGTTATTGTTTCTATTCCCAATGCAAAAACTTGAGTCGCATTCTGACCAGGCTTCTTTTTACTAACTATTGTGTTGCTGTTGTATCGTGCATCCACAGTTATGTTAATTTCATTTTCTGGGACACCTCGCCTCCTATTCACTTCTTTTACAAGTTCCAGTTTCTGTGCCATGTCTGTTTTGTTCAGCTTGACCATTTCAGCTGCTACTCTGCTGGATGTGCGTTGCATACTGCTTCTACATGGTGGTGGTGTGTCTATTCCTGCAAGTAGTTGCTGCACTGTTGTATTTCCAATTGGACAGTCCTGCAAAGCAGATGCTAGGGCTACATTTGGTTGTCCTGGGTTGGGTCCTGGTTTGCCATTAGCTATTTCCTTGTACATCTTCATTCTGTCTCCAATAAAACCACAGGCTATGCATTTTAAGGTAAACTGCCAGCAAGTTCCCCACTTTTTCTGTTCATAATAGTCAGCAATAAACATAGGACAGGATGGTGAGTCCACTTGGTGCTTATAAATATTAGTGTTGATCAAGCTTATATTTAGTTGACTGTCTATACACCTCATGCCAGAATGTAATTCTTTATTTTCTTCTCTTTTCAGGTCAGCATTATCGAGCGGTCGAAGTGTACAGATGTTACCAGTCGTCTCCATTTTGCAGTCAGACGATTTAAAAGTTTGCCGCACATAGGAAGTACTTGCACTAGCTGATTCAGGGATCTGTATTGACGTCTGGCTTCTGCTTCTACCACTGGATTTGCCTGCTTGGAAGCATCCAGGATTTCTTGGAGAGTTGTCTTTCTTTGACCATTTCTTGGTATGACCTTTAGTGAACATTTTGAAAAATTAAACTGGATCAGTTATATCCCAACTTGGACTAATGGCATAAAATTTGGACACCCTGATATTTATAATAAAGTGATGTACAATATCTGCTTTGATGTACATATTTGTTCTTTGATGCAATATGTGGTATGGTGTTACAGAGACCACCTTCTGAGGCAACTCTAAATTAAGTGTTTTCTTAACAGTATCCAGTTAAGCCAATTATTTCATTTTCAGGGGTCCAGATTAAGATTGTTTGATCAAATCTATGAAAATATGTTTCTTAATAATTTATTGAGTAATTAATTTAACAAGAAAGCATATTGGATGTTTTCAATTAACTTTTTAAATATTTTTTGTTGTCAAATTTGATCATGTGGATGTATTTTTTAATAAAAAAAAATTCTTACAAAAATCATTTAAAATATTTAAATCTCTTTATTGATAAAAATAAACAAATAGTTAAACTTCAATAAAAAGTTTATTTGAATGTGATATTTCAAGGAATAAAGAAATTACACTAGTTTGAAATTTTTATTACATGTAACATGACCTGGTGTTTCACATGAATATTGGTACCTCAGGTAAACAAGTCAAGTACCTGTGAATTTTGTCTAATTATTGTTTGAGTTATATTTTACTTATTAAAGATAAGATAAGCTTATTTTTAAGATAAGTTTTGAAAGTGAGTTTTGTATTTAAGTATTTTTAAAGGAATTTTATTTAATTTAATTTAGCTAAAAAAACAAGAATTTTTGAAAAAACCCAATTTTTATTTTAAAAAACATGATTTTTTAAAAAATTTCTTTCAAATTCTTGAAATTTAGCCATTTAGCTGCTACAGACACCTTACTTTTTTAAAATATCTTGTTTAACAAGAAAGTTATTAAACTTTAACTTTTTCTAGTAGATACATGTTTTGTAAATTTCCTGCCATAAAATTCCTGTAAATTTTAACATGAGGGTAGTGTTATTAAAAGAATCAGGACTACCATAAAACTTGTCGGATTGATTTGAAATTTTGTATGCTGGTTCGATATAGAATAAACTTAATGCATGCTAATTTTTTTGGCATTTAATTGAAGAATAAGGGTCTAATAGGCCCAAGACCACAATTAATGACCCTACTTTTCGTTGTTCACGAATATAGTTCCCTTTAATTAAGGTGTATTCTTTCTTTATTTTTTTTCTTGGCCTTTCTCATTGATTATTTAGTTTTTATGGGTTGGAAATGAAAGAAGATAGGTGAAATAAACTTTTGGTTGTTGTATTTTAACTTATTTTGATATGGAAAGAGTGATTAGGCTAAGTGCAAAAAGGTGATATTTACAGTTTTCGGAACATCTCTTGACTTGTCAATAGGGGTAGGGATGTGTATTGGCTAATTTTGTAAAAGTGATTGCTTCAATCTTTCTGAATTTTGGATATACTTTTGGACAGGTACTATACATTACACACACAAAAGATTGGACAAAAGTGCATGGTGCAAATTTTTTAATGTGACAAAAAGTTATAAAGAACTAATAGAGGAATTAATTGTGGTCTGTGGCCTAAGAGGCTGATACCCAAATTCTTGAAAATGAAGAAAGGGCCAACTTTTTTGGCAGAAAGTCACTTCAAATGATAAATATTATTGTTTTATTGTAATTTTAATCAGTTTTAATTTTTAAACTGGCAATATTATGCAATTTAAGGCATTTTTGGCCATTTTGATGCACTGAAAGCCCTTTGACCCCAGTTTCAGCCCTTTCTGTCAATAATGTTGGACCCTTTTTATATTTTAATAATATATTACTACTCTATTGTCTTACAAAACATCACATCTTCAAAATGGATGCATTTTATTTGAAATATAGTCAGAAATTAACAGAAAGCTCTGCCCCTGGCTATAATGGGCAGTGTCAAATTTGGACAGGTTTATGTACACCTAATGGCAAATATGGAGTTATTAATTGTAAATTTCCAGATGCCAGGGGGTGGAGACAAATGCATGTGCACAGGCTTGCCTACATGGTGCATCATCAGAATATCATTATTGATAAAACTGATGATGTTTCGCACCTGTGCCACAATTCGAAATGCATTGCTGTCGAACATCTGTCGTTGGAACCTCATGGTTTCAACAACAGCCGGCAGTCATGCGTTTCAACCAGTTCCTGCTTGGGCCACCCAGATCCCCTCCCTCCATGCAGAGTGGAGTTGAAAATGGACAATAATAATTTGGGTAAAATGATTATCGGGTACTTCTATATTTTTAATTTTACTTCTTTTTTTTTTTCTGGGGCGGGCAAAAAAAAATATATTTTGTTATCAGAATGGGAGGAAAAAAGTAAAAGAAATTTGGAAACTACTGTACAACAACTTTAGATTCTTTTTTTAATATTTGGGTGGCCCTTAAAAGGACCTTTTATGATTCTGTTGGCTGGTGGCTCTGGTATCTCAGTCTGCAGCAGGTCTTGGAAGTTTTGGTTTGCAGTAGCTGTCATGGTCCTGGAACTGTAAGGCAGGCTGTGGATCTAGTTGACCTTTGCAGTAATAGTCATGCTTTTTATTCAGTTCTCTCCATGTCTTGTGCTCTGCAAGCCTTTCTGCATTCTGCTGCAATCTCCTTTTTTGAACTTCTGGTCTTAGTATATAATCTTGGTTATATGTGAAGTCAGTGTCCATTTTCTTGAGGTAACGTTTACTTCGTTCTGAAAGTTCTACTCCTAGATTCGTACATTTAAGTTGTGTTGAGGTTCCCGGCATGTTGTTGTTTCTATGTACTCCTGAAGCAAGTCGTCCTTCCATATTTTTGGAGTAAATAACATTTTTGGGCAAATTTACACTCAGTGCTCTATGAACTCCTTCATTTTTGTTGGTATTGTCATAAAGTTTCATGCTTTCAACAGCTGCTGTAGTTAATTTCATTTTCAGGATTTCTTGAAGTAAAAATTTATCTGTTTTATCCATTTGCAGGGCAGTGATCTGGTATGTTGCCAAGTAATGTGAACGACTCCACCAGTTGAGTGCATCATCACCTTTGCAGACAATGGAATATTCAGGACACTGGGTGCAATCACCATCATAGCAGCGGAGGGTAGCATCGAGCACTTTTGGTAAGTCTTTGCTTATTTCATTAATGTTTTTGTCATATTTCTCCATCAGCTTCTTTAGTATCATGGAGCATCTGCACTTTAGATCTTTGCTAAACACCGTCTTAAGTTGTTTATTTTCCTCTTTGGTTTTACCATGGAACATTCCCGGGCTGTATTGAGCTCGCAAAGAGGCCCTGAATTGAGACTGTCCCAAATGTACATGGTCTGCCAGTCTTTCTACTTTCCACATTGGTTCCACAGCTGCAAGGGCTTCTTCAATACCTTTAGCTGAACGTCCATCTCCATCTGTGGTCACATACCGTACCAGACATTTCTGGAGTCCTATCTGGTTTCCCATCTCTTTTCCCAGCTCATACTCTGACAGGGCAGCAGCTCTGTATAAATTTGCTGTACATTCTTCATGACCAGGACATTCTATTGGAAAGCCTTTCCCTCTAAGCCATGCCCCTTTCCAACACATCTTATTCTGTACAACAGCAGCTACAATAAACTTTCTATCTGTTATTGTTTCTATTCCCAATGCAAAAACTTGAGTCGCATTCTGACCAGGCTTCTTTTTACTAACTATTGTGTTGCTGTTGTATCGTGCATCCACAGTTATGTTAATTTCATTTTCTGGGACACCTCGCCTCCTATTCACTTCTTTTACAAGTTCCAGTTTCTGTGCCATGTCTGTTTTGTTCAGCTTGACCATTTCAGCTGCTACTCTGCTGGATGTGCGTTGCATACTGCTTCTACATGGTGGTGGTGTGTCTATTCCTGCAAGTAGTTGCTGCACTGTTGTATTTCCAATTGGACAGTCCTGCAAAGCAGATGCTAGGGCTACATTTGGTTGTCCTGGGTTGGGTCCTGGTTTGCCATTAGCTATTTCCTTGTACATCTTCATTCTGTCTCCAATAAAACCACAGGCTATGCATTTTAAGGTAAACTGCCAGCAAGTTCCCCACTTTTTCTGTTCATAATAGTCAGCAATAAACATAGGACAGGATGGTGAGTCCACTTGGTGCTTATAAATATTAGTGTTGATCAAGCTTATATTTAGTTGACTGTCTATACACCTCATGCCAGAATGTAATTCTTTATTTTCTTCTCTTTTCAGGTCAGCATTATCGAGCGGTCGAAGTGTACAGATGTTACCAGTCGTCTCCATT